>NW_028188591.1:155000-165000 GCF_057382275.1 Copadichromis virginalis
CCCACCAGCCACTGGTACACATTCCAATCTTACACAATGGCCCCAGCATCACAGGGCATCTCCTGACATTAAAATCTATCCTGATTTCTGTTGTTTTTCCCTCATCTCTGAGCCGCTGAGTGTGAGTGTGTGTGTGTGTGTGTGTGTGTGTGTGTGTGTGTGTGTGTGTGTGTGTGTGTGTCTCTCTCTTTTACACAAAAAACACATGTCAGTTGTTAAGGAAAATGTTATAAAACACTTCTTCAGTAAAGACTCAGAGAAGAGAAACACACAGAACTTCTTGCTAGCAAGGGCAGCCTCCACTCTAAGAGACTCCAGTGAGAGAACTGCCCCGGTCTTTATTTTATACTCCATTGAGTGTGTGTGTGTGTGTGTGTGTGTGTGTGTGTGTGTTGACAGAGAGAGAGAGAGAGAGACAGAGAGAGAGAGAGAGAGAGAGGGAGAGATACAAAGGAATGTAATTCAAATTTTGCACTTCAGACCTTACAGTGTGTGTGTGTGTGTGTGTGTGTGTGTGTGTGTGTGTGTCTGTCTTTTACACAAAAAATGCACTTGCAACAACTTTAATATGGAATGTACTGGACTTCCCAGCTAGGCGCCCTCCTGTGGACGACAGGTGCAATCCCAGTTGCACAGCACTTGACCAGCTTCTGTGTGTGTGTGTGTGTGTGTGTGTGACAGACAGACAGACAGACAGAGAGGGAGATTCAAAGCATCAGGACCAGGAGATGACACAGTGCTCCAAAGGCCTGGTTCTGCTGCCTCCTCCTCCACCCACCTGCTGCAGACGCTTCTGTGAAGGGAAACTGCTACATGTTATGTCACCGATCCCTGCCATGCTGCGTGTCGAACGACCCGGCAGGGCCTGCTGAGTACAGTGGTGGTGGAATCGGCCCGATCGGACACTCCTATCTGCCACTTTGACCTTTTTATTCCGTCAAATTTGGACCCATTTACACCAAGTCCAGAACCGTTGGTGCTATCGACATGGGGTCTTCACCAGGGTGTCCGGAGCACCCCGAAACCCCCCCGTAGACACCACTTTCATCCCTCTACGACACTTACTTTCCCAGTTATTCCATTTTATTCCGTCAAGCTCTGGCTATTACCCCCTAACCTAACCAACCCTCATCATACCTGCATTTGTCCACTGGAGGGAGACAAAAACACCAAGCTCTGAGATTCAAATTTTGAACTGCAGACCTCACAGTGTCTGTGTGTGTGTGTGTGTGTGTGTGTGTGTGTGTGTGTGTGTGTGACAGAGAGAGAGAGAGAGTGACACTTGCTGTGTATTTAAGAAACAAACGCTCAAAGAAACCAAACAGAATGACACAGGCAGAAAGACACTGTTTTATTTTGGTAACCAATGATGCATTTCTTCTCCCCTTGTACAGTACACCCTGAAGCCGTGTGTGGACCAGGAGATCAGCAGAACAGGAACCACAGAGCGTCAGCGGCAGACATCCAAGCTGCACAGGGCACACGCAGCACCAGGCAGAATTAATGACGTCCCTGATCCACAGCTCAAGCCCAGCCACCCGCTGCCTCCTCGCCGCCTCCTCCCGGGACCTTCAAGGACCACCCACCAGCCACTGGTACACATTCCAATCTTACACAATGGCCCCAGCATCACAGGGCATCTCCTGACATTAAAATCTATCCTGATTTCTGTTGTTTTTCCCTCATCTCTGAGCCGCTGAGTGTGAGTGTGTGTGTGTGTGTGTGTGTGTGTGTGTGTGTGTGTGTGTGTGTGTGTGTGTGTCTCTCTCTTTTTACACAAAAAACACATGTCAGTTGTTAAGGAAAATGTTATAAAACACTTCTTCAGTAAAGACTCAGAGAAGAGAAACACACAGAACTTCTTGCTAGCAAGGGCAGCCTCCACTCTAAGAGACTCCAGTGAGAGAACTGCCCCGGTCTTTATTTTATACTCCATTGAGTGTGTGTGTGTGTGTGTGTGTGTGTGGTGTGTGTGTGTGTGTGTGTGTGTGTGTGTGTGTGTGTGTTGACAGAGAGAGAGAGAGAGAGACAGAGAGAGAGAGAGAGAGGAGGGAGAGATACAAAGGAATGTAATTCAAATTTTGCACTTCAGACCTTACAGTGTGTGTGTGTGTGTGTGTGTGTGTGTGTGTGTGTGTGTGTGTGTGTGTTGACAGAGAGAGAGAGAGAGAGACAGAGAGAGAGAGAGAGAGAGAGAGAGAGAGAGAGAGGGAGAGATACAAAGGAATGTAATTCAAATTTTGCACTTCAGACCTTACTGTGTGTGTGTGTGTGTGTGTGTGTGTGTGTGTGTGTGTGTCTGTCTTTTACACAAAAAATGCACTTGCAACAACTTTAATATGGAATGTACTGGACTTCCCAGCTAGGCGCCCTCCTGTGGACGACAGGTGCAATCCCAGTTGCACAGCACTTGACCAGCTTCTGTGTGTGTGTGTGTGACAGACAGACAGACAGACAGACAGAGAGGGAGATTCAAAGCATCAGGACCAGGAGATGACACAGTGCTCCAAAGGCCTGGTTCTGCTGCCTCCTCCTCCACCCACCTGCTGCAGACGCTTCTGTGAAGGGAAACTGCTACATGTTATGTCACCGATCCCTGCCATGCTGCGTGTCGAACGACCCGGCAGGGCCTGCTGAGTACAGTGGTGGTGGAATCGGCCCGATCGGACACTCCTATCTGCCACTTTGACCTTTTTATTCCGTCAAATTTGGACCCATTTACACCAAGTCCAGAACCGTTGGTGCTATCGACATGGGGTCTTCACCAGGGTGTCCGGAGCACCCCGAAACCCCCCCGTAGACACCACTTTCATCCCTCTACGACACTTACTTTCCCAGTTATTCCATTTTATTCCGTCAAGCTCTGGCTATTACCCCCTAACCTAACCAACCCTCATCATACCTGCATTTGTCCACTGGAGGGAGACAAAAACACCAAGCTCTGAGATTCAAATTTTGAACTGCAGACCTCACAGTGTCTGTGTGTGTGTGTGTGTGTGTGTGTGTGTGTGTGTGTGTGTGTGACAGAGAGAGAGAGAGAGTGACACTTGCTGTGTATTTAAGAAACAAACGCTCAAAGAAACCAAACAGAATGACACAGGCAGAAAGACACTGTTTTATTTTGGTAACCAATGATGCATTTCTTCTCCCCTTGTACAGTACACCCTGAAGCCGTGTGTGGACCAGGAGATCAGCAGAACAGGAACCACAGAGCGTCAGCGGCAGACATCCAAGCTGCACAGGGCACACGCAGCACCAGACAGAATTAATGACGTCCCTGATCCACAGCTCAAGCCCAGCCACCCGCTGCCTCCTCGCCGCCTCCTCCCGGGACCTTCAAGGACCACCCACCAGCCACTGGTACACATTCCAATCTTACACAATGGCCCCAGCATCACAGGGCATCTCCTGACATTAAAATCTATCCTGATTTCTGTTGTTTTTCCCTCATCTCTGAGCCGCTGAGTGTGAGTGTGTGTGTGTGTGTGTGTGTGTGTGTGTGTGTGTGTGTGTGTGTGTGTGTGTGTGTCTCTCTCTTTTACACAAAAAACACATGTCAGTTGTTAAGGAAAATGTTATAAAACACTTCTTCAGTAAAGACTCAGAGAAGAGAAACACACAGAACTTCTTGCTAGCAAGGGCAGCCTCCACTCTAAGAGACTCCAGTGAGAGAACTGCCCCGGTCTTTATTTTATACTCCATTGAGTGTGTGTGTGTGTGTGTGTGTGTGTGTGTGTGTGTTGACAGAGAGAGAGAGAGAGAGACAGAGAGAGAGAGAGAGAGAGAGGGAGAGATACAAAGGAATGTAATTCAAATTTTGCACTTCAGACCTTACAGTGTGTGTGTGTGTGTGTGTGTGTGTGTGTGTGTGTGTGTCTGTCTTTTACACAAAAAATGCACTTGCAACAACTTTAATATGGAATGTACTGGACTTCCCAGCTAGGCGCCCTCCTGTGGACGACAGGTGCAATCCCAGTTGCACAGCACTTGACCAGCTTCTGTGTGTGTGTGTGTGTGTGTGTGTGACAGACAGACAGACAGACAGAGAGGGAGATTCAAAGCATCAGGACCAGGAGATGACACAGTGCTCCAAAGGCCTGGTTCTGCTGCCTCCTCCTCCACCCACCTGCTGCAGACGCTTCTGTGAAGGGAAACTGCTACATGTTATGTCACCGATCCCTGCCATGCTGCGTGTCGAACGACCCGGCAGGGCCTGCTGAGTACAGTGGTGGTGGAATCGGCCCGATCGGACACTCCTATCTGCCACTTTGACCTTTTTATTCCGTCAAATTTGGACCCATTTACACCAAGTCCAGAACCGTTGGTGCTATCGACATGGGGTCTTCACCAGGGTGTCCGGAGCACCCGAAACCCCCCCGTAGACACCACTTTCATCCCTCTACGACACTTACTTTCCCAGTTATTCCATTTTATTCCGTCAAGCTCTGGCTATTACCCCCTAACCTAACCAACCCTCATCATACCTGCATTTGTCCACTGGAGGGAGACAAAAACACCAAGCTCTGAGATTCAAATTTTGAACTGCAGACCTCACAGTGTCTGTGTGTGTGTGTGTGTGTGTGTGTGTGTGTGTGTGTGTGTGTGACAGAGAGAGAGAGAGAGTGACACTTGCTGTGTATTTAAGAAACAAACGCTCAAAGAAACCAAACAGAATGACACAGGCAGAAAGACACTGTTTTATTTTGGTAACCAATGATGCATTTCTTCTCCCCTTGTACAGTACACCCTGAAGCCGTGTGTGGACCAGGAGATCAGCAGAACAGGAACCACAGAGCGTCAGCGGCAGACATCCAAGCTGCACAGGGCACACGCAGCACCAGGCAGAATTAATGACGTCCCTGATCCACAGCTCAAGCCCAGCCACCCGCTGCCTCCTCGCCGCCTCCTCCCGGGACCTTCAAGGACCACCCACCAGCCACTGGTACACATTCCAATCTTACACAATGGCCCCAGCATCACAGGGCATCTCCTGACATTAAAATCTATCCTGATTTCTGTTGTTTTTCCCTCATCTCTGAGCCGCTGAGTGTGAGTGTGTGTGTGTGTGTGTGTGTGTGTGTGTCTCTCTCTCTTTTACACAAAAAACACATGTCAGTTGTTAAGGAAAATGTTATAAAACACTTCTTCAGTAAAGACTCAGAGAAGAGAAACACACAGAACTTCTTGCTAGCAAGGGCAGCCTCCACTCTAAGAGACTCCAGTGAGAGAACTGCCCCGGTCTTTATTTTATACTCCATTGAGCGTGTGTGTGTGCGTGTGTGTGTGTGTGTGTGTGTGTGTGTGTGTGTCGTGGTGTGTGTGTGTGTGTGTGTGTGTGTGTGTGTGTGTGTGTGTGTTGACAGAGAGAGAGAGAGAGAGACAGAGAGAGAGAGAGAGAGGGAGAGATACAAAGGAATGTAATTCAAATTTTGCACTTCAGACCTTACAGTGTGTGTGTGTGTGTGTGTGTGTGTGTGTGTGTATGTGTGTGTGTGTGTGTGTGTGTGTGTTGACAGAGAGAGAGAGAGAGAGAGAGAGACAGAGAGAGAGAGAGAGAGAGAGAGAGAGAGGGAGAGATACAAAGGAATGTAATTCAAATTTTGCACTTCAGACCTTACAGTGTGTGTGTGTGTGTGTGTGTGTGTGTGTCTGTCTTTTACACAAAAAATGCACTTGCAACAACTTTAATATGGAATGTACTGGACTTCCCAGCTAGGCGCCCTCCTGTGGATGACAGGTGCAATTGATTGTCAAAAGCAGATATCTAACAGCTTCTGACACTTTGTACCGCATTGAGCCAGCAGAGGGAGCCCCCCTGGTTCAATCCCAGTTGCACAGCAGTTGTGACCAGCTTCTGTCTGTGTGCTTTGGTGTGTGTGAGTGTGTGTGTGTGTGTGTGTGTTGACAGAGAGAGAGAGAGAGAGACAGAGAGAGAGAGAGAGAGAGAGAGAGGGAGAGATACAAAGGAATGTAATTCAAATTTTGCACTTCAGACCTTACTGTGTGTGTGTGTGTGTGTGTGTGTGTGTGTGTGTGTGTGTGTGTGTGTGTCTGTCTTTTACACAAAAAATGCACTTGCAACAACTTTAATATGGAATGTACTGGACTTCCCAGCTAGGCGCCCTCCTGTGGACGACAGGTGCAATCCCAGTTGCACAGCACTTGACCAGCTTCTGTGTGTGTGTGTGTGTGTGTGTGTGTGTGTGTGTGTGTGTGTGTGACAGACAGACAGACAGACAGACAGACAGAGAGGGAGATTCAAAGCATCAGGACCAGGAGATGACACAGTGCTCCAAAGGCCTGGTTCTGCTGCCTCCTCCTCCACCCACCTGCTGCAGACGCTTCTGTGAAGGGAAACTGCTACATGTTATGTCACCGATCCCTGCCATGCTGCGTGTCGAACGACCCGGCAGGGCCTGCTGAGTACAGTGGTGGTGGACCCAGGCCCTCTGCACCTTCCTTTCTCCGACTGGGACCGTTTTGTCCCATCCTTTTTGGTCCGATTCGCCATATCTCCAGAACCGAAGAAGCCATCGGCGTGGCCTCTTCGCCACAGCGTCCGGCACCCACCAAAACCCCCACCTAGACACCAACATCAGCCCTCTACACCTCTTACTTTTTCAGTTATTCCACTTTTGTCCCATCCTCTCCTGGCTTTTTCCCCATAACCTATCATTTAAGCCTCATCATACCTGCCGTGGGCCACTGGAGGGAGACAAATCACCATGCACTAAAATTCAAATTTTGCACTGCAAACCTCACAGTGTCTGTGTCTGTGTGTGTGTGTGTGTGTGTGTGTGTGTGTGTGTGCGCGCTTTGGTGTGTGTGTGTGTGTGTGTGCGCGCTTTGGTGTGTGTGCTTTGGTGTGTGTGTGTGTGTGTGTGTGTGACAGAGAGAGAGAGAGTGACACTTGCTGTGTATTTAAGAAACAAACGCTCAAAGAAACCAAACAGAATGACACAGGCAGAAAGACACTGTTTTATTTTGGTAACCAATGATGCATTTCTTATCCCCTTGTACAGGGCCTTTTATGACAGGAACAGGAACCACAGAGCGTCAGCCGCACACATCGAAGCTGCACAGGGCACACGCGGCGCCACGCAGAATAAATGACGTTCCTGGGCCAAGGCCGAAGCCCAGCCACCCGCTGCCTCCTCGCCGCCTCCTCCCGGGACCTTCAAGGACCACCCACCAGCCACTGGTACACATTCCAATCTTACACAATGGCCCCAGCATCACAGGGCATCTCCTGACATTAAAATCTATCCTGATTTCTGTTGTTTTTCCCTCATCTCTGAGCCGCTGAGTGTGAGTGTGTGTGTGTGTGTGTGTGTGTGTGTGTGTGTGTGTGTCTCTCTCTTTTACACAAAAAACACATGTCAGTTGTTAAGGAAAATGTTATAAAACACTTCTTCAGTAAAGACTCAGAGAAGAGAAACACACAGAACTTCTTGCTAGCAAGGGCAGCCTCCACTCTAAGAGACTCCAGTGAGAGAACTGCCCCGGTCTTTATTTTATACTCCATTGAGTGTGTGTGTGTGTGTGTGTGTGTGTGTGTGTGTGTGTGTGTGTGTGTGTGTGTGTGTGTGTGTGTGTGTTGACAGAGAGAGAGAGAGAGAGACAGAGAGAGAGAGAGAGAGAGGGAGAGATACAAAGGAATGTAATTCAAATTTTGCACTTCAGACCTTACAGTGTGTGTGTGTGTGTGTGTGTGTGTGTGTGTGTGTGTGTGTGTGTGTGTGTGTGTTGACAGAGAGAGAGAGAGAGAGACAGAGAGAGAGAGAGAGAGAGAGAGAGAGAGAGAGAGAGAGGGAGAGATACAAAGGAATGTAATTCAAATTTTGCACTTCAGACCTTACTGTGTGTGTGTGTGTGTGTGTGTGTGTGTGTGTGTGTGTGTGTGTGTGTGTCTGTCTTTTACACAAAAAATGCACTTGCAACAACTTTAATATGGAATGTACTGGACTTCCCAGCTAGGCGCCCTCCTGTGGACGACAGGTGCAATCCCAGTTGCACAGCACTTGACCAGCTTCTGTGTGTGTGTGTGTGTGTGTGTGACAGACAGACAGACAGACAGACAGAGAGGGAGATTCAAAGCATCAGGACCAGGAGATGACACAGTGCTCCAAAGGCCTGGTTCTGCTGCCTCCTCCTCCACCCACCCGCTGCAGACGCTTCTGTGAAGGGAAACTGCTACATGTTATGTCACCGATCCCTGCCATGCTGCGTGTCTAACGACCCGGCAGGGCCTGCTGAGTACAGTGGTGGTGGAATCGGCCCGATCGGACACTCCTATCTGCCACTTTGACCTTTTTATTCCGTCAAATTTGGACCCATTTACACCAAGTCCAGAACCGTTGGTGCTATCGACATGGGGTCTTCACCAGGGTGTCCGGAGCACCCCGAAACCCCCCCGTAGACACCACTTTCATCCCTCTACGACACTTACTTTCCCAGTTATTCCATTTTATTCCGTCAAGCTCTGGCTCCCTAACCTAACCAACCCTCATCATACCTGCATTTGTCCACTGGAGGGAGACAAAAACACCAAGCTCTGAGATTCAAATTTTGAACTGCAGACCTCACAGTGTCTGTGTGTGTGTGTGTGTGTGTGTGTGTGTGTGTGTGTGTGTGTGTGTGTGTGTGTGTGTGTGTGTGTGACAGAGAGAGAGAGAGAGTGACACTTGCTGTGTATTTAAGAAACAAACGCTCAAAGAAACCAAACAGAATGACACAGGCAGAAAGACACTGTTTTATTTTGGTAACCAATGATGCATTTCTTCTCCCCTTGTACAGTACACCCTGAAGCCGTGTGTGGACCAGGAGATCAGCAGAACAGGAACCACAGAGCGTCAGCGGCAGACATCCAAGCTGCACAGGGCACACGCAGCACCAGGCAGAATTAATGACGTCCCTGATCCACAGCTCAAGCCCAGCCACCCGCTGCCTCCTCGCCGCCTCCTCCCGGGACCTTCAAGGACCACCCACCAGCCACTGGTACACATTCCAATCTTACACAATGGCCCCAGCATCACAGGGCATCTCCTGACATTAAAATCTATCCTGATTTCTGTTGTTTTTCCCTCATCTCTGAGCCGCTGAGTGTGAGTGTGTGTGTGTGTGTGTGTGTGTGTGTGTGTGTGTGTGTGTGTGTGTGTGTGTGTGTCTCTCTCTTTTACACAAAAAACACATGTCAGTTGTTAAGGAAAATGTTATAAAACACTTCTTCAGTAAAGACTCAGAGAAGAGAAACACACAGAACTTCTTGCTAGCAAGGGCAGCCTCCACTCTAAGAGACTCCAGTGAGAGAACTGCCCCGGTCTTTATTTTATACTCCATTGAGTGTGTGTGTGTGTGTGTGTGTGTGTGTGTGTGTGTGTGTGTGTGTGTGTGTGTGTGTGTGTGTGTGTGTGTGTGTGTGTGTGACAGAGAGAGAGAGAGAGAGACAGAGAGAGAGAGAGAGAGAGGGAGAGATACAAAGGAATGTAATTCAAATTTTGCACTTCAGACCTTACAGTGTGTGTGTGTGTGTGTGTGTGTGTGTGTGTGTGTGTGTGTGTGTGTGTTGACAGAGAGAGAGAGAGAGAGACAGAGAGAGAGAGAGAGAGAGAGAGAGAGAGAGAGAGGGAGAGATACAAAGGAATGTAATTCAAATTTTGCACTTCAGACCTTACTGTGTGTGTGTGTGTGTGTGTGTGTGTGTGTGTGTGTGTGTGTGTCTGTCTTTTACACAAAAAATGCACTTGCAACAACTTTAATATGGAATGTACTGGACTTCCCAGCTAGGCGCCCTCCTGTGGACGACAGGTGCAATCCCAGTTGCACAGCACTTGACCAGCTTCTGTGTGTGTGTGTGTGACAGACAGACAGACAGACAGACAGAGAGGGAGATTCAAAGCATCAGGACCAGGAGATGACACAGTGCTCCAAAGGCCTGGTTCTGCTGCCTCCTCCTCCACCCACCTGCTGCAGACGCTTCTGTGAAGGGAAACTGCTACAT
>NW_028188591.1:170000-172500 GCF_057382275.1 Copadichromis virginalis
TGTGTGTGTGTGTGTGTGTGTTGACAGAGAGAGAGAGAGAGAGACAGAGAGAGAGAGAGAGAGAGGGAGAGATACAAAGGAATGTAATTCAAATTTTGCACTTCAGACCTTACAGTGTGTGTGTGTGTGTGTGTGTGTGTGTGTGTGTGTGTGTGTGTGTGTGTGTGTGTTGACAGAGAGAGAGAGAGAGAGACAGAGAGAGAGAGAGAGAGAGAGAGAGAGAGAGAGAGAGAGGGAGAGATACAAAGGAATGTAATTCAAATTTTGCACTTCAGACCTTACTGTGTGTGTGTGTGTGTGTGTGTGTGTGTGTGTGTGTGTGTGTGTGTGTGTCTGTCTTTTACACAAAAAATGCACTTGCAACAACTTTAATATGGAATGTACTGGACTTCCCAGCTAGGCGCCCTCCTGTGGACGACAGGTGCAATCCCAGTTGCACAGCACTTGACCAGCTTCTGTGTGTGTGTGTGTGTGTGTGTGACAGACAGACAGACAGACAGACAGAGAGGGAGATTCAAAGCATCAGGACCAGGAGATGACACAGTGCTCCAAAGGCCTGGTTCTGCTGCCTCCTCCTCCACCCACCCGCTGCAGACGCTTCTGTGAAGGGAAACTGCTACATGTTATGTCACCGATCCCTGCCATGCTGCGTGTCTAACGACCCGGCAGGGCCTGCTGAGTACAGTGGTGGTGGAATCGGCCCGATCGGACACTCCTATCTGCCACTTTGACCTTTTTATTCCGTCAAATTTGGACCCATTTACACCAAGTCCAGAACCGTTGGTGCTATCGACATGGGGTCTTCACCAGGGTGTCCGGAGCACCCCGAAACCCCCCCGTAGACACCACTTTCATCCCTCTACGACACTTACTTTCCCAGTTATTCCATTTTATTCCGTCAAGCTCTGGCTATTACCCCCTAACCTAACCAACCCTCATCATACCTGCATTTGTCCACTGGAGGGAGACAAAAACACCAAGCTCTGAGATTCAAATTTTGAACTGCAGACCTCACAGTGTCTGTGTGTGTGTGTGTGTGTGTGTGTGTGTGTGTGTGTGTGTGTGTGTGTGTGTGTGTGTGTGTGTGTGACAGAGAGAGAGAGAGAGTGACACTTGCTGTGTATTTAAGAAACAAACGCTCAAAGAAACCAAACAGAATGACACAGGCAGAAAGACACTGTTTTATTTTGGTAACCAATGATGCATTTCTTCTCCCCTTGTACAGTACACCCTGAAGCCGTGTGTGGACCAGGAGATCAGCAGAACAGGAACCACAGAGCGTCAGCGGCAGACATCCAAGCTGCACAGGGCACACGCAGCACCAGGCAGAATTAATGACGTCCCTGATCCACAGCTCAAGCCCAGCCACCCGCTGCCTCCTCGCCGCCTCCTCCCGGGACCTTCAAGGACCACCCACCAGCCACTGGTACACATTCCAATCTTACACAATGGCCCCAGCATCACAGGGCATCTCCTGACATTAAAATCTATCCTGATTTCTGTTGTTTTTCCCTCATCTCTGAGCCTGTGAGTGTGAGTGTGAGTGTGTGTGTGTGTGTGTGTGTGTGTGTCTCTCTCTCTTTTACACAAAAAACACATGTCAGTTGTTAAGGAAAATGTTATAAAACACTTCTTCAGTAAAGACTCAGAGAAGAGAAACACACAGAACTTCTTGCTAGCAAGGGCAGCCTCCACTCTAAGAGACTCCAGTGAGAGAACTGCCCCGGTCTTTATTTTATACTCCATTGAGTGTGTGTGTGTGTGTGTGTGTGTGTGTGTGTGTGTGTGTGTGTGTTGACAGAGAGAGAGAGAGAGACAGAGAGAGAGAGAGAGAGAGAGAGAGGGAGAGATACAAAGGAATGTAATTCAAATTTTGCACTTCAGACCTTACAGTGTGTGTGTGTGTGTGTGTGTGTGTGTGTGTGTGTGTGTGTGTGTGTCTGTCTTTTACACAAAAAATGCACTTGCAACAACTTTAATATGGAATGTACTGGACTTCCCAGCTAGGCGCCCTCCTGTGGATGACAGGTGCAATTGATTGTCAAAAGCAGATATCTAACAGCTTCTGACACTTTGTACCGCATTGAGCCAGCAGAGGGAGCCCCCCTGGTTCAATCCCAGTTGCACAGCAGTTGTGACCAGCTTCTGTCTGTGTGCTTTGGTGTGTGTGAGTGTGTGTGTGTGTGTGTGTGTTGACAGAGAGAGAGAGAGAGAGAGACAGAGAGAGAGAGAGAGAGAGAGAGAGAGAGAGAGGGAGAGATACAAAGGAATGTAATTCAAATTTTGCACTTCAGACCTTACAGTGTGTGTGTGTGTGTGTGTGTGTGTGTGTGTGTCTGTCTTTTACACAAAAAATGCACTTGCAACAACTTTAATATGGAATGTACTGGACTTCCCAGCTAGGCGCCCTCCTGTGGACGACAGGTGCAATCCCAGTTGCACAGCACTTGACCAGCTTCTGTGTGTGTGTGTGTGTGTGTGACAGACAGACAGACAGACA
>NW_028188591.1:185000-285890 GCF_057382275.1 Copadichromis virginalis
TTAAGGAAAATGTTATAAAACACTTCTTCAGTAAAGACTCAGAGAAGAGAAACACACAGAACTTCTTGCTAGCAAGGGCAGCCTCCACTCTAAGAGACTCCAGTGAGAGAACTGCCCCGGTCTTTATTTTATACTCCATTGAGTGTGTGTGTGTGTGTGTGTGTGTGTGTGTGTGTGTGTGTGTGTTGACAGAGAGAGAGAGAGAGACAGAGAGAGAGAGAGAGAGAGAGAGAGGGAGAGATACAAAGGAATGTAATTCAAATTTTGCACTTCAGACCTTACAGTGTGTGTGTGTGTGTGTGTGTGTGTGTGTGTGTGTGTGTGTGTGTGTGTGTGTCTGTCTTTTACACAAAAAATGCACTTGCAACAACTTTAATATGGAATGTACTGGACTTCCCAGCTAGGCGCCCTCCTGTGGATGACAGGTGCAATTGATTGTCAAAAGCAGATATCTAACAGCTTCTGACACTTTGTACCGCATTGAGCCAGCAGAGGGAGCCCCCCTGGTTCAATCCCAGTTGCACAGCAGTTGTGACCAGCTTCTGTCTGTGTGCTTTGGTGTGTGTGAGTGTGTGTGTGTGTGTGTGTGTGTGTTGACAGAGAGAGAGAGAGAGAGAGACAGAGAGAGAGAGAGAGAGAGAGAGAGAGAGAGAGGGAGAGATACAAAGGAATGTAATTCAAATTTTGCACTTCAGACCTTACTGTGTGTGTGTGTGTGTGTGTGTGTGTGTGTGTGTCTGTCTTTTACACAAAAAATGCACTTGCAACAACTTTAATATGGAATGTACTGGACTTCCCAGCTAGGCGCCCTCCTGTGGACGACAGGTGCAATCCCAGTTGCACAGCACTTGACCAGCTTCTGTGTGTGTGTGTGTGTGTGTGACAGACAGACAGACAGACAGACAGAGAGGGAGATTCAAAGCATCAGGACCAGGAGATGACACAGTGCTCCAAAGGCCTGGTTCTGCTGCCTCCTCCTCCACCCACCTGCTGCAGACGCTTCTGTGAAGGGAAACTGCTACATGTTATGTCACCGATCCCTGCCATGCTGCGTGTCGAACGACCCGGCAGGGCCTGCTGAGTACAGTGGTGGTGGAATCGGCCCGATCGGACACTCCTATCTGCCACTTTGACCTTTTTATTCCGTCAAATTTGGACCCATTTACACCAAGTCCAGAACCGTTGGTGCTATCGACATGGGGTCTTCACCAGGGTGTCCGGAGCACCCCGAAACCCCCCCGTAGACACCACTTTCATCCCTCTACGACACTTACTTTCCCAGTTATTCCATTTTATTCCGTCAAGCTCTGGCTATTACCCCCTAACCTAACCAACCCTCATCATACCTGCATTTGTCCACTGGAGGGAGACAAAAACACCAAGCTCTGAGATTCAAATTTTGAACTGCAGACCTCACAGTGTCTGTGTGTGTGTGTGTGTGTGTGTGTGTGTGTGTGTGTGTGTGTGTGACAGAGAGAGAGAGAGAGTGACACTTGCTGTGTATTTAAGAAACAAACGCTCAAAGAAACCAAACAGAATGACACAGGCAGAAAGACACTGTTTTATTTTGGTAACCAATGATGCATTTCTTCTCCCCTTGTACAGTACACCCTGAAGCCGTGTGTGGACCAGGAGATCAGCAGAACAGGAACCACAGAGCGTCAGCGGCAGACATCCAAGCTGCACAGGGCACACGCAGCACCAGGCAGAATTAATGACGTCCCTGATCCACAGCTCAAGCCCAGCCACCCGCTGCCTCCTCGCCGCCTCCTCCCGGGACCTTCAAGGACCACCCACCAGCCACTGGTACACATTCCAATCTTACACAATGGCCCCAGCATCACAGGGCATCTCCTGACATTAAAATCTATCCTGATTTCTGTTGTTTTTCCCTCATCTCTGAGCCGCTGAGTGTGAGTGTGTGTGTGTGTGTGTGTGTGTGTGTGTGTGTGTGTGTGTGTGTGTGTGTGTGTGTGTGTGTGTCTCTCTCTTTTACACAAAAAACACATGTCAGTTGTTAAGGAAAATGTTATAAAACACTTCTTCAGTAAAGACTCAGAGAAGAGAAACACACAGAACTTCTTGCTAGCAAGGGCAGCCTCCACTCTAAGAGACTCCAGTGAGAGAACTGCCCCGGTCTTTATTTTATACTCCATTGAGCGTGTGTGTGTGCGTGTGTGTGTGTGTGTGTGTGTTGACAGAGAGAGAGAGAGAGAGACAGAGAGAGAGAGAGAGAGGGAGAGATACAAAGGAATGTAATTCAAATTTTGCACTTCAGACCTTACAGTGTGTGTGTGTGTGTGTGTGTGTGTGTGTATGTGTGTGTGTGTGTGTGTGTGTGTGTTGACAGAGAGAGAGAGAGAGAGAGAGAGACAGAGAGAGAGAGAGAGAGAGAGAGAGAGAGGGAGAGATACAAAGGAATGTAATTCAAATTTTGCACTTCAGACCTTACAGTGTGTGTGTGTGTGTGTGTGTGTGTGTGTCTGTCTTTTACACAAAAAATGCACTTGCAACAACTTTAATATGGAATGTACTGGACTTCCCAGCTAGGCGCCCTCCTGTGGACGACAGGTGCAATCCCAGTTGCACAGCACTTGACCAGCTTCTGTGTGTGTGTGTGTGTGTGTGTGTGTGTGACAGACAGACAGACAGACAGACAGAGAGGGAGATTCAAAGCATCAGGACCAGGAGATGACACAGTGCTCCAAAGGCCTGGTTCTGCTGCCTCCTCCTCCACCCACCCGCTGCAGACGCTTCTGTGAAGGGAAACTGCTACATGTTATGTCACCGATCCCTGCCATGCTGCGTGTCTAACGACCCGGCAGGGCCTGCTGAGTACAGTGGTGGTGGAATCGGCCCGATCGGACACTCCTATCTGCCACTTTGACCTTTTTATTCCGTCAAATTTGGACCCATTTACACCAAGTCCAGAACCGTTGGTGCTATCGACATGGGGTCTTCACCAGGGTGTCCGGAGCACCCCGAAACCCCCCCGTAGACACCACTTTCATCCCTCTACGACACTTACTTTCCCAGTTATTCCATTTTATTCCGTCAAGCTCTGGCTATTACCCCCTAACCTAACCCCTAACCCCTAACCCCTAACCCCTAACCCTAACCCCTAACCCTAACCCTAACCCTAACCCCTAACCCTAACCCCTAACCCCTAACCCTAACCCTAACCCCTAACCCTAACCCCTAACCCCTAACCCTAACCCTAACCCTAACCCTAACCCCTAACCCTAACCCTAACCCTAAACGGAATTAGAATGTACAGAACAGAGTTTGAATGAAAACAACGGAATTAGAATGTACAGAACAGAGTTTGAATGAAAACAACGGAATTAGAATGTACAGAACAGACTTTGAATGAAAACAACAGAATTAGAATATACAGAACAGAGTTTGAATGAAAAACGGAAGTAGAATGTACAAAACAGAGTTTGAATAAAAACAATGGAATTTGAATCAAAACAACAGAATAGAAATGTACAGAACAGAGTTTGAATGAAAAAAACGGAATAAGAATGTACAAAACAGAGTTTGAATGAAAACAATGGAATTAGAATAAAAAAAACTGAATTGAAATGTACAGAACAGAGTTTGAATGACAACAACGGAATTAGAATGTATTAATAGTCCATTGTTTTCATTCAAATTCCATTGTTTTGATTCAAATTCAGTTCAATGGAAAAACAATGGAATTTGAATCAAAACAACAGAATTAGAATGAACAGAACTGAATTTGAATCAAAACAATGGAATTTGAATGAAAACAACGGAATTAGAATGTACAGAACAGAGTTTGAATGAAAACAACGGAATTAGAATGTACAGAACAGACTTTGAATGAAAACAACTGATTAGAATATACAGAAAAGAGTTTGTGTCAGGTTTCAGTTAACGGACTCAGGCGCAGACCGGGACTCCTTACAGGATTTACAGATTTTATTTACACAACGACACCAGGTGATGCTATTTACAAAGTGCTGGAGGGAGGGGAGGGGGGTCCAGGGTTCCGGGGTATGTGAGGGAAAAGACGGGAATCTGACGTCCTCCAAAGGCTCTCTCTCTTCACTCCCCACACTGGGGAAACACCATCCACTCACTCGTCCACGGGATGACAGGCAGGCAGGGAAAGGTCCGGGATAGATCTGTACACAGAGATTATAGTTAGAGGCGAACAGACGGAACGAACTCACAGATCCTTATTTACAATCTACTGAGCGACTGACGCTGATAACTCAACGATCCAGCGACGAGTGACACAGTGCTGCTGTCTTAAATCGGCCTTGTGATTATCCCGATCGGCAGCAGGTGCGTGGACCAGGGGCGGGAGCCCATAATGAGCATCGCCCCGGCAGGAGAGAGAGAGAGAGAGAAAACATGTTGCCTAATACAGAATCAGCTGGTGAGGCACAGGGACCATGACAGTTTGAATGAAAACAACGGAATTAGAATGTAGAGAACAGAATTTGAAAGAAAACAATGGAATTTGAATCAAAACAACAGAATAGAAATGTACAGAACAGAGTTTGAATGAAAAAAACGGAATTAGAATGTACAGAACAGAGTTTGAATGAAAACAACGGAATTAGAATGTACAGAACAGAGTTTGAATGTAAACAACAGAATTTGAATGTACAGAATAGAGTTTGAATGAAAACAACGGAATTAGAATGTACAGAACAGAGTTTGAATGAAAACAACGGAATTAGAATGTACAGAACAGACTTTGAATGAAGACAACAGAATTAGAATATACAGAACAGAGTTTGAATGAAAAACGGAAGTAGAAAGTAAAAAACAGAGTTTGAATAAAAACAATGGAATTTGAATCAAAAAAACAGAATAGAAATGTACAGAACAGAGTTTGAATGAAAACAACGGAATTAGAATGTACAGAATAGAGTTTGAATGAAAACAACAGAATTAGAATGTACAGAACAGAGTTTCAATGACAACAACGGAATTAGAATGTGTTAATAGTCCATTGTTTTCATTCTAATTCTGTTGTTTTCATTCAAATACCATTGTTTTGATTCAAATTCAGTTCAATGGAAAAACAATGGAATTTGAATCAAAACAACAGAATTAGAATGAACAGAACTGAATTTGAATCAAAACAATGGAATTTGAATGAAAACAACGGAATTAGAATGTACAGAACAGAATTTGAAAGAAAACAACAGAATTAGAATGTACAGAACAGAGTTTGAATGATATCAAAGGAATTAGAATGTACAGAACAGAGTTTGAATGAAAACAACGGAATTAGAATGTACAGAACAGAGTTTGAATGAAAACAACGGAATTAGAATGTACAGAACAGAGTTTGAATGAAAACAATGGAATTTGAATCAAAACAACAGAATTGAAATGTATAGAACAGAGTTTGAATGAAAAAAACGGAATTTGAATGAAAACAACGAAATTAGAATGAACAGAACTGAATTTGAATCAAAACAATGGAATTTGAATGAAAACAACAGAATTAGAATGAAAACAATGGAATATTAAAACAAACAACAGAATTAGAATGAAAACAACGGAATTAGAATGTACAGAACAGAGTTTGAAAGTAAACAACAGAATTTGAATGTACAGAACAGAGTTTGAATGAAAACAACGGAATTAGAATGTACAGAACAGATTTTGAATGAAAACAACGGAATTAGAATGTACAGAACAGAGTTTGAATGAAAACAACAGAATTAGAATGTACAGAACAGAGTTTGAATGAAAAACGGAAGTAGAATGTACAAAACAGAGTTTGAATAAAAACAATGGAATTTGAATCAAAACAACAGAATTGAAATGTACAGAATAGAGTTTGAATGAAAAAAACAGAATTAGAATGTACAGAACAGAGTTTGAATGAAAACAACGGAATTAGAATGTACAGAACAGAGTTTGAATGTAAACAACAGAATTTGAATGTACAGAATAGAGTTTGAATGAAAACAACGGAATTAGAATGTACAGAACAGAGTTTGAATGAAAACAACGGAATTAGAATGTACAGAACAGACTTTGAATGAAAACAACAGAATTAGAATATACAGAACAGAGTTTGAATGAAAAACGGAAGTAGAATGTACAAAACAGAGTTTGAATAAAAACAACAGAATTTGAATCAAAACAACAGAATAGAAATGTACAGAACAGAGTTTGAATGAAAAAAACGGAATTAGAATGTACAGAACAGAGTTTGAATGAAAACAACGGAATTAGAATGTACAGAACAGAGTTTGAATGAAAACAATGGAATTAGAATAAAAAAAACTGAATTGAAATGTACAGAACAGAGTTTGAATGACAACAACGGAATTAGAATGTATTAATAGTCCATTGTTTTCATTCTAATTCTGTTGTTTTCATTCAAATACCATTGTTTTGATTCAAATTCAGTTCAATGGAAAAACAATGGAATTTGAATCAAAACAACAGAATTAGAATGAACAGAACAGAATTTGAATGAAAACAACGGGATTAAAATGTACAGAACAGAGTTTGAAAGAAAACAACGGAATTAGAATGTAGAGAACAGAATTTGAAAGAAAACAATGGAATTTGAATCAAAACAACAGAATTGAAATATACAGAACAGAGTTTGAATGAAAAAAACGGAATTAGAATGTACAGAACAGAGTTTGAATGAAAAAAACGGAATTAGAATGTACAGAACAGAGTTTGAATGAAAACAACGGAATTAGAATGTACAGAACAGAGTTTGAATGAAAACAATGGAATTAGAATAAAAAAAACTGAATTGAAATGTACAGAACAGAGTTTGAATGACAACAACGGAATTAGAATGTATTAATAGTCCATTGTTTTCATTCTAATTCTGTTGTTTTCATTCAAATACCATTGTTTTGATTCAAATTCAGTTCAATGGAAAAACAATGGAATTTGAATCAAAACAACAGAATTAGAATGAACAGAACAGAATTTGAATGAAAACAACGGAATTAAAATGTACAGAACAGAGTTTGAATAAAAACAACGGAATTAGAAGGTACAGAACAGACTTTGAATGAAAACAACGGAATTAGAATGTAGAGAACAGAGTTTGAATCAAAACAACGGAATTAGAATGTACAGAACAGAGTTTGAATGTGAACAACAGAATTTGAATGTACAGAATAGAGTTTGAATGAAAACAACGGAATTAGAATGTACAGAACAGAGTTTGAATGAAAACAACGGAATTAGAATGTAGAGAACAGAATTTGAAAGAAAACAATGGAATTTGAATCAAAACAACAGAATTGAAATGTATAGAACAGAGTTTGAATGAAAAAAACGGAATTTGAATGAAAACAACGAAATTAGAATGAACAGAACTGAATTTGAATCAAAACAATGGAATTTGAATGAAAACAACAGAATTAGAATGAAAACAATGGAATATTAAAACAAACAACAGAATTAGAATGAAAACAACGGAATTAGAATGTACAGAACAGAGTTTGAAAGTAAACAACAGAATTTGAATGTACAGAACAGAGTTTGAATGAAAACAACGGAATTAGAATGTACAGAACAGATTTTGAATGAAAACAACGGAATTAGAATGTACAGAACAGAGTTTGAATGAAAACAACAGAATTAGAATGTACAGAACAGAGTTTGAATGAAAAACGGAAGTAGAATGTACAAAACAGAGTTTGAATAAAAACAATGGAATTTGAATCAAAACAACAGAATAGAAATGTACAGAATAGAGTTTGAATGAAAAAAACAGAATTTGAATGTACAGAACAGAGTTTGAATGAAAACAACGGAATTAGAATGTACAGAACAGAGTTTGAATGTAAACAACAGAATTTGAATGTACAGAATAGAGTTTGAATGAAAACAACGGAATTAGAATGTACAGAACAGAGTTTGAATGAAAACAACGGAATTAGAATGTACAGAACAGACTTTGAATGAAAACAACAGAATTAGAATATACAGAACAGAGTTTGAATGAAAAACGGAATTAGAATGTACAAAACAGAGTTTGAATAAAAACAACAGAATTTGAATCAAAACAACAGAATAGAAATGTACAGAACAGAGTTTGAATGAAAACAACGGAATTAGAATGTACAGAACAGAGTTTGAATGAAAACAACGGAATTAGAATGTACAGAACAGAGTTTGAATGAAAACAATGGAATTAGAATAAAAAAAACTGAATTGAAATGTACAGAACAGAGTTTGAATGACAACAACGGAATTAGAATGTATTAATAGTCCATTGTTTTCATTCTAATTCTGTTGTTTTCATTCAAATACCATTGTTTTGATTCAAATTCAGTTCAATGGAAAAACAATGGAATTTGAATCAAAACAACAGAATTAGAATGAACAGAACAGAATTTGAATGAAAACAACGGAATTAAAATGTACAGAACAGAGTTTGAAAGAAAACAACGGAATTAGAATGTAGAGAACAGAATTTGAAAGAAAACAATGGAATTTGAATCAAAACAACAGAATTGAAATAAACAGAACAGAGTTTGAATGAAAAAAACGGAATTAGAATGTACAGAACAGAGTTTGAATGAAAACAACGGAATTAGAATGTACAGAACAGAGTTTGAATGTAAACAACAGAATTTGAATGTACAGAATAGAGTTTGAATGAAAACAACGGAATTAGAATGTACAGAACAGAGTTTGAATGAAAAACGGAAGTAGAATGTACAAAACAGAGTTTGAATAAAAACAATGGAATTTGAATCAAAACAACAGAATAGAAATGTACAGAACAGAGTTTGAATGAAAAAAACGGAATTAGAATGTACAGAACAGAGTTTGAATGAAAACAACGGAATTAGAATGTACAGAACAGAGTTTGAATGAAAACAATGGAATTAGAATAAAAAAAACTGAATTGAAATGTACAGAACAGAGTTTGAATGACAACAACGGAATTAGAATGTATTAATAGTCCATTGTTTTCATTCTAATTCTGTTGTTTTCATTCAAATACCATTGTTTTGATTCAAATTCAGTTCAATGGAAAAACAATGGAATTTGAATCAAAACAACAGAATTAGAATGAACAGAACAGAATTTGAATGAAAACAACGGAATTAAAATGTACAGAACAGAGTTTGAATAAAAACAACGGAATTAGAAGGTACAGAACAGACTTTGAATGAAAACAACGGAATTAGAATGTACAGAACAGAGTTTGAATCAAAACAACGGAATTAGAATGTACAGAACAGAGTTTGAATGTGAACAACAGAATTTGAATGTACAGAATAGAGTTTGAATGAAAACAACGGAATTAGAATGTACAGAACAGAGTTTGAATGAAAAACGGAAGTAGAATGTACAAAACAGAGTTTGAATAAAAACAATGGAATTTGAATCAAAACAACAGAATAGAAATGTACAGAACAGAGTTTGAATGAAAAAAACGGAATTAGAATGTACAGAACAGAGTTTGAATGAAAACAACGGAATTAGAATGTACAGAACAGAGTTTGAATGAAAACAATGGAATTAGAATAAAAAAAACTGAATTGAAATGTACAGAACAGAGTTTGAATGACAACAACGGAATTAGAATGTATTAATAGTCCATTGTTTTCATTCTAATTCTGTTGTTTTCATTCAAATACCATTGTTTTGATTCAAATTCAGTTCAATGGAAAAACAATGGAATTTGAATCAAAACAACAGAATTAGAATGAACAGAACAGAATTTGAATGAAAACAACGGAATTAAAATGTACAGAACAGAGTTTGAATGAAAACAACGGAATTAGAATATAGAGAACAGAATTTGAAAGAAAACAATGGAATATTAAAACAAACAACAGAATTAGAATGAAAACAACGGAATTAGAATAGAGAACAGAATTTGAAAGAAAACAATGGAATTTGAATCAAAACAACAGAATTGAAATGTACAGAACAGAGTTTGAATGAAAAGAAAAGGAATTAGAATGTACAGAACAGAGTTTGAATGAAAACAACAGAATTAGAATATACAGAACAGAGTTTGAATGAAAAACGGAAGTAGAATGTACAAAACAGAGTTTGAATAAAAACAATGGAATTTGAATCAAAACAACAGAATAGAAATGTACAGAACAGAGTTTGAATGAAAAAAACGGAATTAGAATGTACAGAACAAAGTTTGAATGAAAACAACGGAATTAGAATGTACAGAATAGAGTTTGAATGAAAACAACGGAATTAGAATGTATTAATAGTCCATTGTTTTCATTCTAATTCTGTTGTTTTCATTCAAATACCATTGTTTTGATTCAAATTCAGTTCAATGGAAAAACAATGGAATTTGAATCAAAACAACAGAATTAGAATGAACAGAACTGAATTTGAATCAAAACAATGGAATTTGAATGAAAACAACGGAATTAGAATGTACAGAACAGAATTTGAAAGAAAACAA
The DNA here is from genome assembly GCF_057382275.1 of Copadichromis virginalis. NCBI lineage: Eukaryota > Metazoa > Chordata > Actinopteri > Cichliformes > Cichlidae > Copadichromis > Copadichromis virginalis. Next base: position 195,427 of record NW_028188591.1, read on the forward strand.
CAGAATTAGAATGTACAGAACAGAGTTTGAATGATATCAAAGGAATTAGAATGTACAGAACAGAGTTTGAATGAAAACAACGGAATTAGAATGTACAGAACAGAGTTTGAATGAAAAAAACGGAATTAGAATGTACAGAACAGAGTTTGAATGAAAACAACGGAATTAGAATGTACAGAACAGAGTTTGAATGAAAACAATGGAATTTGAATCAAAACAACAGAATTGAAATGTATAGAACAGAGTTTGAATGAAAAAAACGGAATTTGAATGAAAACAACGAAATTAGAATGAACAGAACTGAATTTGAATCAAAACAATGGAATTTGAATGAAAACAACAGAATTAGAATGAAAACAATGGAATATTAAAACAAACAACAGAGTTTGAATGAAAACAACGGAATGAGAATGTACAGAACAGACTTTGAATGAAAACAACAGAATTAGAATGTACAGAACAGAGTTTGAATGAAAACAACGGAATTAGAATGTACAGAACAGAGTTTGAATGAAAACAATGGAATTTGAATCAAAACAACAGAATTGAAATGTACAGAATAGAGTTTGAATGAAAAAAACGGAATTAGAATGTACAGAACAGAGTTTGAATGAAAAAAACAGAATTAGAATGTACAGAACAAAGTTTGAATGAAAACAATGGAATTAGAATAAAAAAAACTGAATTGAAATGTACAGAACAGAGTTTGAATGAAAACAACGGAATTTGAATGAAAACAACGAAATTAGAATGAACAGAACTGAATTTGAATCAAAACAATGGAATTTGAATGAAAACAACAGAATTAGAATGAAAACAATGGAATATTAAAACAAACAACAGAGTTTGAATGAAAACAACGGAATGAGAATGTACAGAACAGACTTTGAATGAAAACAACAGAATTAGAATGTACAGAACAGAGTTTGAATGAAAACAACGGAATTAGAATGTACAGAACAGAGTTTGAATGAAAACAATGGAATTTGAATCAAAACAACAGAATTGAAATGTACAGAATAGAGTTTGAATGAAAAAAACGGAATTAGAATGTACAGAACAGAGTTTGAATGAAAAAAACAGAATTAGAATGTACAGAACAAAGTTTGAATGAAAACAATGGAATTAGAATAAAAAAAACTGAATTGAAATGTACAGAACAGAGTTTGAATGAAAACAACGGAATTAGAATGTATTAATAGTCCATTGTTTTCATTCTAATTCTGTTGTTTTCATTCAAGTTCCATTGTTTTGATTCAAATTCAGTTCAATGGAAAAACAATGGAATTTGAATCAAAACAACAGAATTAGAATGTACAGAACAGAGTTTGAATGAAAATAACAGAATTAGAATGAACAGAACTGAATTTGAATCAAAACAATGGAATTTGAATGAAAACAACAGAATTTGAATGTACAGAACAGAGTTTGAATGAAAACAACGGAATTAGAATGTACAGAACAGATTTTGAATGAAAAAAACGGAATTAGAATGTACAGAACAGAGTTTGAATGAAAACAACGGAATTAGAATGTACAGAACAGAGTTTGAATGAAAACAACGGAATTAGAATGTACAGAACAGAGTTTGAATGAAAACAATGGAATTTGAATCAAAACAACAGAATTGAAATGTACAGAACAGAGTTTGAATGAAAAAAACGGAATTAGAATGTACAGAACAGAGTTTGAATGAAAAAAACAGAATTAGAATGTACAGAACAGAGTTTGAATGAAAACAATGGAATTAGAATAAAAAAAACTGAATTGAAATGTACAGAACAGAGTTTGAATGAAAACAATGGAATTAGAATGTATTAATAGTCCATTGTTTTCATTCTAATTCTGTTGTTTTCATTCAAGTTCCATTGTTTTGATTCAAATTCAGTTCAATGGAAAAACAATGGAATTTGAATCAAAACAACAGAATTAGAATGTACAGAACAGAGTTTGAATGAAAACAACAGAATTAGAATGAACAGAACTGAATTTGAATCAAAACAATGGAATTTGAATGAAAACAAGAGAATTAGAATGTACAGAACAGACTTTAAATGAAAACAACGGAATTAAAATGTACAGAACAGAGTTTGAATGATATCAAAGGAATTAGAATGTACAGAACAGAGTTTGAATGAAAACAACGGAAATAGAATGTACAGAACAGAGTTTGAATGAACACAACGGAATTAGAATGTACAGAACAGAGTTTGAATGAAAACAACGGAATTAGAATGTACAGAACAGAGTTTGAATGAAAACAACGGAATTAGAATGTAGAGAACAGAATTTGAAAGAAAACAATGGAATTTGAATCAAAACAAGAGAATTGAAATGTATAGAACAGAGTTTGAATGAAAAAAACGGAATTTGAATGAGAACAAGAGAATTAGAATGTACAGAACTGAATTTGAATCAAAACAATGGAATTTGAATGAAAACAACAGAATTAGAATGAAAACAATGGAATATTAAAACAAACAACAGAATTAGAATGAAAACAACGGAATTAGAATAGAGAACAGAATTTGAAAGAAAACAATGGAATTTGAATCAAAACAACAGAATTGAAATGTACAGAACAGAGTTTGAATGAAAAGAAAAGGAATTAGAATGTACAGAACAGAGTTTGAATGAAAATAACGGAATTAGAATGTACAGAACAGAGTTTGAATGAAAACAACAGAATTTGAATGTACAGAACAGAGTTTGAATGAAAACAACAGAATTAGAATAAAAAAAAACAGAATTGAAATGTACAGAACAGAGTTTGAATGAAAACAACGGAATTAGAATGTACAGAACAGAGTTTGAATGAAAAAAACTGAATTGAAATGTACAGAACAGAGTTTGAATGAAAACAACGGAATTAGAATGTACAGAACAGAGTTTGAATGTAAACAACAGAATTTGAATGTACAGAATAGAGTTTGAAAGAAAACAACGGAATTAGAATGTACAGAACAGAGTTTGAATGAAAAACGGAAGTAGAATGTACAAAACAGAGTTTGAATAAAAACAATGGAATTTGAATCAAAACAACAGAATAGAAATGTACAGAACAGAGTTTGAATGAAAAAAACGGAATTAGAATGTACAGAACAGAGTTTGAATGAAAACAACGGAATTAGAATGTACAGAACAGAGTTTGAATGAAAACAATGGAATTAGAATAAAAAAAACTGAATTGAAATGTACAGAACAGAGTTTGAATGAAAAAAACAGAATTAGAATGTACAGAACAAAGTTTGAATGAAAACAATGGAATTAGAATGTATTAATAGTCCATTGTTTTCATTCTAATTCTGTTGTTTTCATTCAAATACCATTGTTTTGATTCAAATTCAGTTCAATGGAAAAACAATGGAATTTGAATCAAAACAACAGAATTGAAATGTATAGAACAGAGTTTGAATGAAAAAAACGGAATTTGAATGAAAACAACGAAATTAGAATGAACAGAACTCAATTTGAATCAAAACAATGGAATTTGAATGAAAACAACAGAATTAGAATGAAAACAATGGAATATTAAAACAAACAACAGAATTAGAATGAAAACAACGGAATTAGAATGTACAGAACAGAGTTTGAATGAAAAAAACGGAATTAGAATGTACAAAACAGAGTTTGAAAGTAAACAACAGAATTTGAATGTACAGAACAGAGTTTGAATGAAAACAACGGAATTAGAATGTACAGAACAGATTTTGAATGAAAACAACGGAATTAGAATGTACAGAACAGAGTTTGAATGAAAACAACGGAATGAGAATGTACAGAACAGAGTTTGAATGAAAACAACAGAATTAGAATGTACAGAACAGAGTTTGAATGAAAACAACGGAATTAGAATGTACAGAACAGAGTTTGAATGAAAACAATGGAATTTGAATCAAAACAACAGAATTGAAATGTACAGAATAGAGTTTGAATGAAAAAAACGGAATTAGAATGTACAGAACAGAGTTTGAATGAAAAAAACAGAATTAGAATGTACAGAACAAAGTTTGAATGAAAACAATGGAATTAGAATAAAAAAAACTGAATTGAAATGTACAGAACAGAGTTTGAATGAAAACAACGGAATTAGAATGTATTAATAGTCCATTGTTTTCATTCTAATTCTGTTGTTTTCATTCAAGTTCCATTGTTTTGATTCAAATTCAGTTCAATGGAAAAACAATGGAATTTGAATGAAAACAACAGAATTAGAATGTACAGAACAGAGTTTGAATGAAAACAACAGAATTAGAATGAACAGAACTGAATTTGAATCAAAACAATGGAATTTGAATGAAAACAACAGAATTTGAATGTACAGAACAGAGTTTGAATGAAAACAACGGAATTAGAATGTACAGAACAGATTTTGAATGAAAACAACGGAATTAGAATGTACAGAACAGAGTTTGAATGAAAACAACGGAATGAGAATGTACAGAACAGACTTTGAATGAAAACAACAGAATTAGAATGTACAGAACAGAGTTTGAATGAAAACAACGGAATTAGAATGTACAGAACAGAGTTTGAATGAAAACAACGGAATTAGAATGTACAGAACAGAGTTTGAATGAAAACAATGGAATTTGAATCAAAACAACAGAATTGAAATGTACAGAATAGAGTTTGAATGAAAAAAACGGAATTAGAATGTACAGAACAGAGTTTGAATGAAAAAAACAGAATTAGAATTTACAGAACAGAGTTTGAATGAAAACAATGGAATTAGAATAAAAAAAACTGAATTGAAATGTACAGAACAGAGTTTGAATGAAAACAACGGAATTAGAATGTATTAATAGTCCATTGTTTTCATTCTAATTCTGTTGTTTTCATTCAAGTTCCATTGTTTTGATTCAAATTCAGTTCAATGGAAAAACAATGGAATTTGAATCAAAACAACAGAATTAGAATGTACAGAACAGAGTTTGAATGAAAACAACAGAATTAGAATGAACAGAACTGAATTTGAATCAAAACAATGGAATTTGAATGAAAACAACAGAATTAGAATGTAGAGAACAGAGTTTGAATGAAAACAACGGAATTAGAATGTACAGAACAGAATTTGAATGAAAACAAGAGAATTAGAATGTACAGAACAGACTTTAAATGAAAACAACGGAATTAAAATGTACAGAACAGAGTTTGAATGATATCAAAGGAATTAGAATGTACAGAACAGAGTTTGAATGAAAACAACGGAAATAGAATGTACAGAACAGAGTTTGAATGAACACAACGGAATTAGAATGTACAGAACAGAGTTTGAATGAAAACAACGGAATTAGAATGTACAGAACAGAGTTTGAATGAAAACAACGGAATTAGAATGTAGAGAACAGAATTTGAAAGAAAACAATGGAATTTGAATCAAAACAAGAGAATTGAAATGTATAGAACAGAGTTTGAATGAAAAAAACGGAATTTGAATGAGAACAAGAGAATTAGAATGTACAGAACAGAGTTTGAATGAAAACAACGAAATTAGAATGAACAGATCTGAATTTGAATCAAAACAATGGAATTTGAATGAAAACAACAGAATTAGAATGAAAACAACGGAATTAGAATAGAGAACAGAATTTGAAAGAAAACAATGGAATTTGAATCAAAACAACAGAATTGAAATGTACAGAACAGAGTTTGAATGAAAAGAAAAGGAATTAGAATGTACAGAACAGAGTTTGAATGAAAACAACGGAATTAGAATGTACAGAACAGAGTTTGAATGAAAACAACAGAATTTGAATGTACAGAACAGAGTTTGAATGAAAACAACAGAATTAGAATAAAAAAAACAGAATTGAAATGTACAGAACAGAGTTTGAATGAAAACAACGGAATTAGAATGTACAGAATAGAGTTTGAATGAAAAAAACGGAATTAGAATGTACAGAACAGAGTTTGAATGAAAAAAACAGAATTAAATGTACAGAACAGAGTTTGAATGAAAACAATGGAATTAGAATAAAAAAAACTGAATTGAAATGTACAGAACAGAGTTTGAATGAAAACAACGGAATTAGAATAGTCCATTGTTTTCATTCTAATTCTGTTGTTTTCATTCAAATTCCATTGTTTTGATTCAATTTCAGTTCAATGGAAAAACAATGGAATTTGAATCAAAACAACAGAATTAGAATGTAGAGAACAGAGTTTGAATGAAAACAACGGAATTAGAATGTACAGAACAGAGTTTGAATGTAAACAACAGAATTAGAATGTACAGAATAGAGTTTGAATGAAAACAACGGAATTAGAATGTACAGAACAGAGTTTGAATGAAAACAACGGAATTAGAATGTACAGAATAGAGTTTGAATGAAAACAACGGAATTAGAATGTACAGAACAGAGTTTGAATGAAAATAACGGAATTAGAATGTACAGAACAGACTTTGAATGAAAACAACAGAATTAGAATATACAGAACAGAGTTTGAATGAAAAACGGAACTAGAATGTACAAAACAGAGTTTGAATAAAAACAATGGAATTTGAATCAAAACAACAGAATAGAAATGTACAGAAAAGAGTTTGAATGAAAAAAACGGAATTAGAATGTACAGAACAGAGTTTGAATGAAAAAAACAGAATTAGAATGTACAGAACAGAGTTTGAATGACAACAACAGAATTAGAATGTATTAATAGTCCATTGTTTTCATTCTAATTCTGTTGTTTTCATTCAAATACCATTGTTTTGATTCAAATTCAGTTCAATGGAAAAACAATGGAATTTGAATCAAAACAACAGAATTAGAATGAACAGAACTGAATTTAAATCAAAACAATGGAATTTGAATGAAAACAACGGAATTAGAATGTACAGAACAGAATTTGAATGAAAACAACAGAATTAGAATGTACAGAACAGACTTTGAATGAAAACAACGGAATTAAAATGTACAGAACAGAGTTTGAATGACAACAACGGAATTAGAATGTATTAATAGTCCATTGTTTTCATTCTAATTCTGTTGTTTTCATTCAAATTCCATTGTTTTGATTCAAATTCAGTTCAATGGAAAAACAATGGAATTTGAATCAAAACAACAGAATTAGAATGAACAGAACTGAATTTAAATCAAAACAATGGAATTTGAATGAAAACAACGGAATTAGAATGTACAGAACAGAATTTGAATGAAAACAACAGAATTAGAATGTACAGAACAGACTTTGAATGAAAACAACGGAATTAAAATGTACAGAACAGAGTTTGAATGAAAATAACGGAATTAGAATGTACAGAACAGACTTTGAATGAAAACAACAGAATTAGAATATACAGAAAAGAGTTTGAATGAAAAACGGAAGTAGAATGTACAAAACAGAGTTTGAATAAAAACAATGGAATTTGAATCAAAACAACAGAATAGAAATGTACAGAACAGAGTTTGAATGAAAAAAACGGAATTAGAATGTACAAAACAGAGTTTGAATGAAAACAACGGAATTAGAATAAAAAAAAACAGAATTGAAATGTACAGAACAGAGTTTGAATGAAAACAACGGAATTAGAATGTACAGAATAGAGTTTGAATGAAAACAACAGAATTAGAATGTACAGGACAGAGTTTGAATGAAAACAACGGAATTAGAATGTACAGAACAGACTTTGAATGAAAACAACAGAATTAGAATATACAGAACAGAGTTTGAATGAAAAACGGAAGTAGAATGTACAAAACAGAGTTTGAATAAAAACAATGGAATTTGAATCAAAACAACAGAATAGAAATGTACAGAACAGAGTTTGAATGAAAAAAACGGAATTAGAATGTACAGAACAGAGTTTGAATGAAAAAAACAGAATTAGAATGTACAGAACAGAGTTTGAATGAAAACAATGGAATTAGAATAAAAAAAACTGAATTGAAATGTACAGAACAGAGTTTGAATGACAACAACGGAATTAGAATAGTCCATTGTTTTCATTCTAATTCTGTTGTTTTCATTCAAATTCCATTGTTTTGATTCAAATTCAGTTCAATGGAAAAACAATGGAATTTGAATCAAAACAACAGAATTAGAATGAACAGAACTGAATTTGAATCAAAACAATGGAATTTGAATGAAAACAACGGAATTTGAATGTACAGAACAGAATTTGAATGAAAACAACAGAATTAGAATGTACAGAACAGACTTTGAATGAAAACAACGGAATTAAAATGTACAGAACAGAGTTTGAATGAAAACAACGGAATTAGAATGTACAGAACAGAGTTTGAATGAAAACAATGGAATTTGAATCTAAACAACAGAATTGAAATGTACAGAATAGAGTTTGAATGAAAAAAACGGAATTAGAATGTACAGAACAGAGTTTGAATGAAAAAAAACAGAATTAGAATGTACAGAACAGAGTTTGAATGAAAACAATGGAATTAGAATAAAAAAAACTGAATTGAAATGTACAGAACAGAGTTTGAATGAAAACAACGGAATTAGAATGTATTAATAGTCCATTGTTTTCATTCTAATTCTGTTGTTTTCATTCAAGTTCCATTGTTTTGATTCAAATTCAGTTCAATGGAAAAACAATGGAATTTGAATCAAAACAACAGAATTAGAATGTACAGAACAGAGTTTGAATGAAAACAACAGAATTAGAATGAACAGAACTGAATTTGAATCAAAACAATGGAATTTGAATGAAAACAACAGAATTAGAATGTACAGAACAGAGTTTGAATGAAAATAACGGAATTAGAATGTACAGAACAGAATTTGAATGATATCAAAGGAATTAGAATGTACAGAACAGAGTTTGAATGAAAACAACGGAAATAGAATGTACAGAACAGAGTTTGAATGAACACAACGGAATTAGAATGTACAGAACAGAGTTTGAATGAAAACAACGGAATTAGAATGTACAGAACAGAGTTTGAATGAAAACAACGGAATTAGAATGTAGAGAACAGAATTTGAAAGAAAACAATGGAATTTGAATCAAAACAAGAGAATTGAAATGTATAGAACAGAGTTTGAATGAAAAAAACGGAATTTGAATGAGAACAAGAGAATTAGAATGTACAGAACAGAGTTTGAATGAAAACAACGAAATTAGAATGAACAGAACTGAATTTGAATCAAAACAATGGAATTTGAATGAAAACAACAGAATTAGAATGAAAACAATGGAATATTAAAACAAACAACAGAATTAGAATGAAAACAACGGAATTAGAATAGAGAACAGAATTTGAAAGAAAACAATGGAATTTGAATCAAAACAACAGAATTGAAATGTACAGAACAGAGTTTGAATGAAAAGAAAAGGAATTAGAATGTACAGAACAGAGTTTGAATGAAAACAACGGAATTAGAATGTACAGAACAGAGTTTGAATGAAAACAACAGAATTTGAATGTACAGAACAGAGTTTGAATGAAAACAACAGAATTAGAATAAAAAAAACAGAATTGAAATGTACAGAACAGAGTTTGAATGAAAACAACGGAATTAGAATGTACAGAATAGAGTTTGAATGAAAAAAACGGAATTAGAATGTACAGAACAGAGTTTGAATGAAAAAAACAGAATTAGAATGTACAGAACAGAGTTTGAATGAAAACAATGGAATTAGAATAAAAAAAACTGAATTGAAATGTACAGAACAGAGTTTGAATGAAAACAACGGAATTAGAATGTATTAATAGTCCATTGTTTTCATTCTAATTCTGTTGTTTTCATTCAAATTCCATTGTTTTGATTCAAATTCAGTTCAATGGAAAAACAATGGAATTTGAATCAAAACAACAGAATTAGAATGTACAGAACAGAGTTTGAATGAAAACAACGGAATTAGAATGTACAGAACAGAGTTTGAATGTAAACAACAGAATTAGAATGTACAGAATAGAGTTTGAATGAAAACAACGGAATTAGAATGTACAGAACAGAGTTTGAATGAAAACAACGGAATTAGAATGTACAGAATAGAGTTTGAATGAAAACAACGGAATTAGAATGTACAGAACAGAGTTTGAATGAAAATAACGGAATTAGAATGTACAGAACAGACTTTGAATGAAAACAACAGAATTAGAATATACAGAACAGAGTTTGAATGAAAAACGGAACTAGAATGTACAAAACAGAGTTTGAATAAAAACAATGGAATTTGAATCAAAACAACAGAATAGAAATGTACAGAACAGAGTTTGAATGAAAAAAACGGAATTAGAATGTACAGAACAGAGTTTGAATGAAAAAAACAGAATTAGAATGTACAGAACAGAGTTTGAATGAAAACAATGGAATTAGAATAAAAAAAACTGAATTGAAATGTACAGAACAGAGTTTGAATGACAACAACGGAATTAGAATGTATTAATAGTCCATTGTTTTCATTCTAATTCTGTTGTTTTCATTCAAATTCCATTGTTTTGATTCAAATTCAGTTCAATGGAAAAACAATGGAATTTGAATCAAAACAACAGAATTAGAATGAACAGAACTGAATTTAAATCAAAACAATGGAATTTGAATGAAAACAACGGAATTAGAATGTACAGAACAGAATTTGAATGAAAACAACAGAATTAGAATGTACAGAACAGACTTTGAATGAAAACAACGGAATTAAAATGTACAGAACAGAGTTTGAATGAAAATAACGGAATTAGAATGTACAGAACAGACTTTGAATGAAAACAACAGAATTAGAATATACAGAAAAGAGTTTGAATGAAAAACGGAAGTAGAATGTACAAAACAGAGTTTGAATAAAAACAATGGAATTTGAATCAAAACAACAGAATAGAAATGTACAGAACAGAGTTTGAATGAAAAAAACGGAATTAGAATGTACAAAACAGAGTTTGAATGAAAACAACGGAATTAGAATAAAAAAAAACAGAATTGAAATGTACAGAACAGAGTTTGAATGAAAACAACGGAATTAGAATGTACAGAATAGAGTTTGAATGAAAACAACAGAATTAGAATGTACAGAACAGAGTTTGAATGAAAACAACGGAATTAGAATGTACAGAACAGACTTTGAATGAAAACAACAGAATTAGAATATACAGAACAGAGTTTGAATGAAAAACGGAAGTAGAATGTACAAAACAGAGTTTGAATAAAAACAATGGAATTTGAATCAAAACAACAGAATAGAAATGTACAGAACAGAGTTTGAATGAAAAAAACGGAATTAGAATGTACAGAACAGAGTTTGAATGAAAAAAACAGAATTAGAATGTACAGAACAGAGTTTGAATGAAAACAATGGAATTAGAATAAAAAAAACTGAATTGAAATGTACAGAACAGAGTTTGAATGACAACAACGGAATTAGAATAGTCCATTGTTTTCATTCTAATTCTGTTGTTTTCATTCAAATTCCATTGTTTTGATTCAAATTCAGTTCAATGGAAAAACAATGGAATTTGAATCAAAACAACAGAATTAGAATGAACAGAACTGAATTTGAATCAAAACAATGGAATTTGAATGAAAACAACGGAATTTGAATGTACAGAACAGAATTTGAATGAAAACAACAGAATTAGAATGTACAGAACAGACTTTGAATGAAAACAACGGAATTAAAATGTACAGAACAGAGTTTGAATGAAAACAACGGAATTAGAATGTACAGAACAGAGTTTGAATGAAAACAATGGAATTTGAATCTAAACAACAGAATTGAAATGTACAGAATAGAGTTTGAATGAAAAAAACGGAATTAGAATGTACAGAACAGAGTTTGAATGAAAAAAAACAGAATTAGAATGTACAGAACAGAGTTTGAATGAAAACAATGGAATTAGAATAAAAAAAACTGAATTGAAATGTACAGAACAGAGTTTGAATGAAAACAACGGAATTAGAATGTATTAATAGTCCATTGTTTTCATTCTAATTCTGTTGTTTTCATTCAAGTTCCATTGTTTTGATTCAAATTCAGTTCAATGGAAAAACAATGGAATTTGAATCAAAACAACAGAATTAGAATGTACAGAACAGAGTTTGAATGAAAACAACAGAATTAGAATGAACAGAACTGAATTTGAATCAAAACAATGGAATTTGAATGAAAACAACAGAATTAGAATGTACAGAACAGAGTTTGAATGAAAATAACGGAATTAGAATGTACAGAACAGAATTTGAATGAAAACAAGAGAATTAGAATGTACAGAACAGACTTTAAATGAAAACAACGGAATTAAAATGTACAGAACAGAGTTTGAATGATATCAAAGGAATTAGAATGTACAGAACAGAGTTTGAATGAAAACAACGGAAATAGAATGTACAGAACAGAGTTTGAATGAACACAACGGAATTAGAATGTACAGAACAGAGTTTGAATGAAAACAACGGAATTAGAATGTACAGAACAGAGTTTGAATGAAAACAACGGAATTAGAATGTAGAGAACAGAATTTGAAAGAAAACAATGGAATTTGAATCAAATCAAGAGAATTGAAATGTATAGAACAGAGTTTGAATGAAAAAAACGGAATTTGAATGAGAACAAGAGAATTAGAATGTACAGAACAGAGTTTGAATGAAAACAACGAAATTAGAATGAACAGAACTGAATTTGAATCAAAACAATGGAATTTGAATGAAAACAACAGAATTAGAATGAAAACAATGGAATATTAAAACAAACAACAGAATTAGAATGAAAACAACGGAATTAGAATAGAGAACAGAATTTGAAAGAAAACAATGGAATTTGAATCAAAACAACAGAATTGAAATGTACAGAACAGAGTTTGAATGAAAAGAAAAGGAATTAGAATGTACAGAACAGAGTTTGAATGAAAACAACGGAATTAGAATGTACAGAACAGAGTTTGAATGAAAACAACAGAATTTGAATGTACAGAACAGAGTTTGAATGAAAACAACAGAATTAGAATAAAAAAAACAGAATTGAAATGTACAGAACAGAGTTTGAATGAAAACAACGGAATTAGAATGTACAGAATAGAGTTTGAATGAAAAAAATGGAATTAGAATGTACAGAACAGAGTTTGAATGAAAAAAACAGAATTAGAATGTACAGAACAGAGTTTGAATGAAAACAATGGAATTAGAATAAAAAAAACTGAATTGAAATGTACAGAACAGAGTTTGAATGAAAACAACGGAATTAGAATGTATTAATAGTCCATTGTTTTCATTCTAATTCTGTTGTTTTCATTCAAATTCCATTGTTTTGATTCAAATTCAGTTCAATGGAAAAACAATGGAATTTGAATCAAAACAACAGAATTAGAATGTACAGAACAGAGTTTGAATGAAAACAACGGAATTAGAATGTACAGAACAGAGTTTGAATGTAAACAACAGAATTAGAATGTACAGAATAGAGTTTGAATGAAAACAACGGAATTAGAATGTACAGAACAGAGTTTGAATGAAAACAACGGAATTAGAATGTACAGAATAGAGTTTGAATGAAAACAACGGAATTAGAATGTACAGAACAGAGTTTGAATGAAAATAACGGAATTAGAATGTACAGAACAGACTTTGAATGAAAACAACAGAATTAGAATATACAGAACAGAGTTTGAATGAAAAACGGAACTAGAATGTACAAAACAGAGTTTGAATAAAAACAATGGAATTTGAATCAAAACAACAGAATAGAAATGTACAGAACAGAGTTTGAATGAAAAAAACGGAATTAGAATGTACAGAACAGAGTTTGAATGAAAAAAACAGAATTAGAATGTACAGAACAGAGTTTGAATGAAAACAATGGAATTAGAATAAAAAAAACTGAATTGAAATGTACAGAACAGAGTTTGAATGAAAACAACGGAATTAGAATGTATTAATAGTCCATTGTTTTCATTCTAATTCTGTTGTTTTCATTCAAATTCCATTGTTTTGATTCAAATTCAGTTCAATGGAAAAACAATGGAATTTGAATCAAAACAACAGAATTAGAATGTACAGAACAGAGTTTGAATGAAAACAACGGAATTAGAATGTACAGAACAGAGTTTGAATGTAAACAACAGAATTAGAATGTACAGAATAGAGTTTGAATGAAAACAACGGAATTAGAATGTACAGAACAGAGTTTGAATGAAAACAACGGAATTAGAATGTACAGAATAGAGTTTGAATGAAAACAACGGAATTAGAATGTACAGAACAGAGTTTGAATGAAAATAACGGAATTAGAATGTACAGAACAGACTTTGAATGAAAACAACAGAATTAGAATATACAGAACAGAGTTTGAATGAAAAACGGAACTAGAATGTACAAAACAGAGTTTGAATAAAAACAATGGAATTTGAATCAAAACAACAGAATAGAAATGTACAGAACAGAGTTTGAATGAAAAAAACGGAATTAGAATGTACAGAACAGAGTTTGAATGAAAAAAACAGAATTAGAATGTACAGAACAGAGTTTGAATGAAAACAATGGAATTAGAATAAAAAAAACTGAATTGAAATGTACAGAACAGAGTTTGAATGACAACAACGGAATTAGAATGTATTAATAGTCCATTGTTTTCATTCTAATTCTGTTGTTTTCATTCAAATTCCATTGTTTTGATTCAAATTCAGTTCAATGGAAAAACAATGGAATTTGAATCAAAACAACAGAATTAGAATGAACAGAACTGAATTTAAATCAAAACAATGGAATTTGAATGAAAACAACGGAATTAGAATGTACAGAACAGAATTTGAATGAAAACAACAGAATTAGAATGTACAGAACAGACTTTGAATGAAAACAACGGAATTAAAATGTACAGAACAGAGTTTGAATGAAAATAACGGAATTAGAATGTACAGAACAGACTTTGAATGAAAACAACAGAATTAGAATATACAGAAAAGAGTTTGAATGAAAAACGGAAGTAGAATGTACAAAACAGAGTTTGAATAAAAACAATGGAATTTGAATCAAAACAACAGAATAGAAATGTACAGAACAGAGTTTGAATGAAAAAAACGGAATTAGAATGTACAAAACAGAGTTTGAATGAAAACAACGGAATTAGAATAAAAAAAAACAGAATTGAAATGTACAGAACAGAGTTTGAATGAAAACAACGGAATTAGAATGTACAGAATAGAGTTTGAATGAAAACAACAGAATTAGAATGTACAGAACAGAGTTTGAATGAAAACAACGGAATTAGAATGTACAGAACAGACTTTGAATGAAAACAACAGAATTAGAATATACAGAACAGAGTTTGAATGAAAAACGGAAGTAGAATGTACAAAACAGAGTTTGAATAAAAACAATGGAATTTGAATCAAAACAACAGAATAGAAATGTACAGAACAGAGTTTGAATGAAAAAAACGGAATTAGAATGTACAGAACAGAGTTTGAATGAAAAAAACAGAATTAGAATGTACAGAACAGAGTTTGAATGAAAACAATGGAATTAGAATAAAAAAAACTGAATTGAAATGTACAGAACAGAGTTTGAATGACAACAACGGAATTAGAATAGTCCATTGTTTTCATTCTAATTCTGTTGTTTTCATTCAAATTCCATTGTTTTGATTCAAATTCAGTTCAATGGAAAAACAATGGAATTTGAATCAAAACAACAGAATTAGAATGAACAGAACTGAATTTGAATCAAAACAATGGAATTTGAATGAAAACAACGGAATTTGAATGTACAGAACAGAGTTTGAATGAAAATAACGGAATTAGAATGTACAGAACAGACTTTGAATGAAAACAACAGAATTAGAATATACAGAAAAGAGTTTGAATGAAAAACGGAAGTAGAATGTACAAAACAGAGTTTGAATAAAAACAATGGAATTTGAATCAAAACAACAGAATAGAAATGTACAGAACAGAGTTTGAATGAAAAAAACGGAATTAGAATGTACAAAACAGAGTTTGAATGAAAACAACGGAATTAGAATAAAAAAAAACAGAATTGAAATGTACAGAACAGAGTTTGAATGAAAACAACGGAATTAGAATGTACAGAATAGAGTTTGAATGAAAACAACAGAATTAGAATGTACAGAACAGAGTTTGAATGAAAACAACGGAATTAGAATGTACAGAACAGACTTTGAATGAAAACAACAGAATTAGAATATACAGAACAGAGTTTGAATGAAAAACGGAAGTAGAATGTACAAAACAGAGTTTGAATAAAAACAATGGAATTTGAATCAAAACAACAGAATAGAAATGTACAGAACAGAGTTTGAATGAAAAAAACGGAATTAGAATGTACAGAACAGAGTTTGAATGAAAAAAACAGAATTAGAATGTACAGAACAGAGTTTGAATGAAAACAATGGAATTAGAATAAAAAAAACTGAATTGAAATGTACAGAACAGAGTTTGAATGACAACAACGGAATTAGAATAGTCCATTGTTTTCATTCTAATTCTGTTGTTTTCATTCAAATTCCATTGTTTTGATTCAAATTCAGTTCAATGGAAAAACAATGGAATTTGAATCAAAACAACAGAATTAGAATGAACAGAACTGAATTTGAATCAAAACAATGGAATTTGAATGAAAACAACGGAATTTGAATGTACAGAACAGAATTTGAATGAAAACAACAGAATTAGAATGTACAGAACAGACTTTGAATGAAAACAACGGAATTAAAATGTACAGAACAGAGTTTGAATGAAAACAACGGAATTAGAATGTACAGAACAGAGTTTGAATGAAAACAATGGAATTTGAATCTAAACAACAGAATTGAAATGTACAGAATAGAGTTTGAATGAAAAAAACGGAATTAGAATGTACAGAACAGAGTTTGAATGAAAAAAAACAGAATTAGAATGTACAGAACAGAGTTTGAATGAAAACAATGGAATTAGAATAAAAAAAACTGAATTGAAATGTACAGAACAGAGTTTGAATGAAAACAACGGAATTAGAATGTATTAATAGTCCATTGTTTTCATTCTAATTCTGTTGTTTTCATTCAAGTTCCATTGTTTTGATTCAAATTCAGTTCAATGGAAAAACAATGGAATTTGAATCAAAACAACAGAATTAGAATGTACAGAACAGAGTTTGAATGAAAACAACAGAATTAGAATGAACAGAACTGAATTTGAATCAAAACAATGGAATTTGAATGAAAACAACAGAATTAGAATGTACAGAACAGAGTTTGAATGAAAATAACGGAATTAGAATGTACAGAACAGAATTTGAATGAAAACAAGAGAATTAGAATGTACAGAACAGACTTTAAATGAAAACAACGGAATTAAAATGTACAGAACAGAGTTTGAATGATATCAAAGGAATTAGAATGTACAGAACAGAGTTTGAATGAAAACAACGGAAATAGAATGTACAGAACAGAGTTTGAATGAACACAACGGAATTAGAATGTACAGAACAGAGTTTGAATGAAAACAACGGAATTAGAATGTACAGAACAGAGTTTGAATGAAAACAACGGAATTAGAATGTAGAGAACAGAATTTGAAAGAAAACAATGGAATTTGAATCAAATCAAGAGAATTGAAATGTATAGAACAGAGTTTGAATGAAAAAAACGGAATTTGAATGAGAACAAGAGAATTAGAATGTACAGAACAGAGTTTGAATGAAAACAACGAAATTAGAATGAACAGAACTGAATTTGAATCAAAACAATGGAATTTGAATGAAAACAACAGAATTAGAATGAAAACAATGGAATATTAAAACAAACAACAGAATTAGAATGAAAACAACGGAATTAGAATAGAGAACAGAATTTGAAAGAAAACAATGGAATTTGAATCAAAACAACAGAATTGAAATGTACAGAACAGAGTTTGAATGAAAAGAAAAGGAATTAGAATGTACAGAACAGAGTTTGAATGAAAACAACGGAATTAGAATGTACAGAACAGAGTTTGAATGAAAACAACAGAATTTGAATGTACAGAACAGAGTTTGAATGAAAACAACAGAATTAGAATAAAAAAAACAGAATTGAAATGTACAGAACAGAGTTTGAATGAAAACAACGGAATTAGAATGTACAGAATAGAGTTTGAATGAAAAAAACGGAATTAGAATGTACAGAACAGAGTTTGAATGAAAAAAACAGAATTAGAATGTACAGAACAGAGTTTGAATGAAAACAATGGAATTAGAATAAAAAAAACTGAATTGAAATGTACAGAACAGAGTTTGAATGAAAACAACGGAATTAGAATGTATTAATAGTCCATTGTTTTCATTCTAATTCTGTTGTTTTCATTCAAATTCCATTGTTTTGATTCAAATTCAGTTCAATGGAAAAACAATGGAATTTGAATCAAAACAACAGAATTAGAATGTACAGAACAGAGTTTGAATGAAAACAACGGAATTAGAATGTACAGAACAGAGTTTGAATGTAAACAACAGAATTAGAATGTACAGAATAGAGTTTGAATGAAAACAACGGAATTAGAATGTACAGAACAGAGTTTGAATGAAAACAACGGAATTAGAATGTACAGAATAGAGTTTGAATGAAAACAACGGAATTAGAATGTACAGAACAGAGTTTGAATGAAAATAACGGAATTAGAATGTACAGAACAGACTTTGAATGAAAACAACAGAATTAGAATATACAGAACAGAGTTTGAATGAAAAACGGAACTAGAATGTACAAAACAGAGTTTGAATAAAAACAATGGAATTTGAATCAAAACAACAGAATAGAAATGTACAGAACAGAGTTTGAATGAAAAAAACGGAATTAGAATGTACAGAACAGAGTTTGAATGAAAAAAACAGAATTAGAATGTACAGAACAGAGTTTGAATGAAAACAATGGAATTAGAATAAAAAAAACTGAATTGAAATGTACAGAACAGAGTTTGAATGACAACAACGGAATTAGAATGTATTAATAGTCCATTGTTTTCATTCTAATTCTGTTGTTTTCATTCAAATTCCATTGTTTTGATTCAAATTCAGTTCAATGGAAAAACAATGGAATTTGAATCAAAACAACAGAATTAGAATGAACAGAACTGAATTTAAATCAAAACAATGGAATTTGAATGAAAACAACGGAATTAGAATGTACAGAACAGAATTTGAATGAAAACAACAGAATTAGAATGTACAGAACAGACTTTGAATGAAAACAACGGAATTAAAATGTACAGAACAGACTTTGAATGAAAACAACAGAATTAGAATATACAGAAAAGAGTTTGAATGAAAAACGGAAGTAGAATGTACAAAACAGAGTTTGAATAAAAACAATGGAATTTGAATCAAAACAACAGAATAGAAATGTACAGAACAGAGTTTGAATGAAAAAAACGGAATTAGAATGTACAAAACAGAGTTTGAATGAAAACAACGGAATTAGAATAAAAAAAAACAGAATTGAAATGTACAGAACAGAGTTTGAATGAAAACAACGGAATTAGAATGTACAGAATAGAGTTTGAATGAAAACAACAGAATTAGAATGTACAGAACAGAGTTTGAATGAAAACAACGGAATTAGAATGTACAGAACAGACTTTGAATGAAAACAACAGAATTAGAATATACAGAACAGAGTTTGAATGAAAAACGGAAGTAGAATGTACAAAACAGAGTTTGAATAAAAACAATGGAATTTGAATCAAAACAACAGAATACAAATGTACAGAACAGAGTTTGAATGAAAAAAACGGAATTAGAATGTACAGAACAGAGTTTGAATGAAAAAAACAGAATTAGAATGTACAGAACAGAGTTTGAATGAAAACAATGGAATTAGAATAAAAAAAACTGAATTGAAATGTACAGAACAGAGTTTGAATGACAACAACGGAATTAGAATAGTCCATTGTTTTCATTCTAATTCTGTTGTTTTCATTCAAATTCCATTGTTTTGATTCAAATTCAGTTCAATGGAAAAACAATGGAATTTGAATCAAAACAACAGAATTAGAATGAACAGAACTGAATTTGAATCAAAACAATGGAATTTGAATGAAAACAACGGAATTTGAATGTACAGAACAGAATTTGAATGAAAACAACAGAATTAGAATGTACAGAACAGACTTTGAATGAAAACAACGGAATTAAAATGTACAGAACAGAGTTTGAATGAAAACAACGGAATTAGAATGTACAGAACAGAGTTTGAATGAAAACAATGGAATTTGAATCTAAACAACAGAATTGAAATGTACAGAATAGAGTTTGAATGAAAAAAACGGAATTAGAATGTACAGAACAGAGTTTGAATGAAAAAAAAACAGAATTAGAATGTACAGAACAGAGTTTGAATGAAAACAATGGAATTAGAATAAAAAAAACTGAATTGAAATGTACAGAACAGAGTTTGAATGAAAACAACGGAATTAGAATGTATTAATAGTCCATTGTTTTCATTCTAATTCTGTTGTTTTCATTCAAGTTCCATTGTTTTGATTCAAATTCAGTTCAATGGAAAAACAATGGAATTTGAATCAAAACAACAGAATTAGAATGAACAGAACTGAATTTGAATCAAAACAATGGAATTTGAATGAAAACAACAGAATTAGAATGTACAGAACAGAGTTTGAATGAAAATAACGGAATTAGAATGTACAGAACAGAATTTGAATGAAAACAAGAGAATTAGAATGTACAGAACAGACTTTAAATGAAAACAACGGAATTAAAATGTACAGAACAGAGTTTGAATGATATCAAAGGAATTAGAATGTACAGAACAGAGTTTGAATGAAAACAACGGAAATAGAATGTACAGAACAGAGTTTGAATGAACACAACGGAATTAGAATGTACAGAACAGAGTTTGAATGAAAACAACGGAATTAGAATGTACAGAACAGAGTTTGAATGAAAACAACGGAATTAGAATGTAGAGAACAGAATTTGAAAGAAAACAATGGAATTTGAATCAAATCAAGAGAATTGAAATGTATAGAACAGAGTTTGAATGAAAAAAACGGAATTTGAATGAGAACAAGAGAATTAGAATGTACAGAACAGAGTTTGAATGAAAACAACGAAATTAGAATGAACAGAACTGAATTGGAATCAAAACAATGTAATTTGAATGAAAACAACAGAATTAGAATGAAAACAATGGAATATTAAAACAAACAACAGAATTAGAATGAAAACAACGGAATTAGAATAGAGAACAGAATTTGAAAGAAAACAATGGAATTTGAATCAAAACAACAGAATTGAAATGTACAGAACAGAGTTTGAATGAAAAGAAAAGGAATTAGAATGTACAGAACAGAGTTTGAATGAAAACAACGGAATTAGAATGTACAGAACAGAGTTTGAATGAAAACAACAGAATTTGAATGTACAGAACAGAGTTTGAATGAAAACAACAGAATTAGAATAAAAAAAACAGAATTGAAATGTACAGAACAGAGTTTGAATGAAAACAACGGAATTAGAATGTACAGAATAGAGTTTGAATGAAAAAAACGGAATTAGAATGTACAGAACAGAGTTTGAATGAAAAAAACAGAATTAGAATGTACAGAACAGAGTTTGAATGAAAACAATGGAATTAGAATAAAAAAAACTGAATTGAAATGTACAGAACAGAGTTTGAATGAAAACAACGGAATTAGAATGTATTAATAGTCCATTGTTTTCATTCTAATTCTGTTGTTTTCATTCAAATTCCATTGTTTTGATTCAAATTCAGTTCAATGGAAAAACAATGGAATTTGAATCAAAACAACAGAATTAGAATGTACAGAACAGAGTTTGAATGAAAACAACGGAATTAGAATGTACAGAACAGAGTTTGAATGTAAACAACAGAATTAGAATGTACAGAATAGAGTTTGAATGAAAACAACGGAATTAGAATGTACAGAACAGAGTTTGAATGAAAACAACGGAATTAGAATGTACAGAATAGAGTTTGAATGAAAACAACGGAATTAGAATGTACAGAACAGAGTTTGAATGAAAATAACGGAATTAGAATGTACAGAACAGACTTTGAATGAAAACAACAGAATTAGAATATACAGAACAGAGTTTGAATGAAAAACGGAACTAGAATGTACAAAACAGAGTTTGAATAAAAACAATGGAATTTGAATCAAAACAACAGAATAGAAATGTACAGAACAGAGTTTGAATGAAAAAAACGGAATTAGAATGTACAGAACAGAGTTTGAATGAAAAAAACAGAATTAGAATGTACAGAACAGAGTTTGAATGAAAACAATGGAATTAGAATAAAAAAAACTGAATTGAAATGTACAGAACAGAGTTTGAATGACAACAACGGAATTAGAA
This sequence comes from Copadichromis virginalis, assembly GCF_057382275.1. Classification (NCBI taxonomy): domain Eukaryota; kingdom Metazoa; phylum Chordata; class Actinopteri; order Cichliformes; family Cichlidae; genus Copadichromis; species Copadichromis virginalis. The sequence continues at coordinate 217,690 of NW_028188591.1, forward strand.
TGTATTAATAGTCCATTGTTTTCATTCTAATTCTGTTGTTTTCATTCAAATTCCATTGTTTTGATTCAAATTCAGTTCAATGGAAAAACAATGGAATTTGAATCAAAACAACAGAATTAGAATGAACAGAACTGAATTTAAATCAAAACAATGGAATTTGAATGAAAACAACGGAATTAGAATGTACAGAACAGAATTTGAATGAAAACAACAGAATTAGAATGTACAGAACAGACTTTGAATGAAAACAACGGAATTAAAATGCACAGAACAGAGTTTGAATGAAAATAACGGAATTAGAATGTACAGAACAGACTTTGAATGAAAACAACAGAATTAGAATATACAGAAAAGAGTTTGAATGAAAAACGGAAGTAGAATGTACAAAACAGAGTTTGAATAAAAACAATGGAATTTGAATCAAAACAACAGAATAGAAATGTACAGAACAGAGTTTGAATGAAAAAAACGGAATTAGAATGTACAAAACAGAGTTTGAATGAAAACAACGGAATTAGAATAAAAAAAAACAGAATTGAAATGTACAGAACAGAGTTTGAATGAAAACAACGGAATTAGAATGTACAGAATAGAGTTTGAATGAAAACAACAGAATTAGAATGTACAGAACAGAGTTTGAATGAAAACAACGGAATTAGAATGTACAGAACAGACTTTGAATGAAAACAACAGAATTAGAATATACAGAACAGAGTTTGAATGAAAAACGGAAGTAGAATGTACAAAACAGAGTTTGAATAAAAACAATGGAATTTGAATCAAAACAACAGAATAGAAATGTACAGAACAGAGTTTGAATGAAAAAAACGGAATTAGAATGTACAGAACAGAGTTTGAATGAAAAAAACAGAATTAGAATGTACAGAACAGAGTTTGAATGAAAACAATGGAATTAGAATAAAAAAAACTGAATTGAAATGTACAGAACAGAGTTTGAATGACAACAACGGAATTATAATAGTCCATTGTTTTCATTCTAATTCTGTTGTTTTCATTCAAATTCCATTGTTTTGATTCAAATTCAGTTCAATGGAAAAACAATGGAATTTGAATCAAAACAACAGAATTAGAATGAACAGAACTGAATTTGAATCAAAACAATGGAATTTGAATGAAAACAACGGAATTTGAATGTACAGAACAGAATTTGAATGAAAACAACAGAATTAGAATGTACAGAACAGACTTTGAATGAAAACAACGGAATTAAAATGTACAGAACAGAGTTTGAATGAAAACAACGGAATTAGAATGTACAGAACAGAGTTTGAATGAAAACAATGGAATTTGAATCTAAACAACAGAATTGAAATGTACAGAATAGAGTTTGAATGAAAAAAACGGAATTAGAATGTACAGAACAGAGTTTGAATGAAAACAACGGAATTAGAATGTACAGAACAGAGTTTGAATGAAAACAATGGAATTAGAATAAAAAAAACTGAATTGAAATGTACAGAACAGAGTTTGAATGAAAACAACGGAATTAGAATGTATTAATAGTCCATTGTTTTCATTCTAATTCTGTTGTTTTCATTCAAGTTCCATTGTTTTGATTCAAATTCAGTTCAATGGAAAAACAATGGAATTTGAATCAAAACAACAGAATTAGAATGTACAGAACAGAGTTTGAATGAAAACAACAGAATTAGAATGAACAGAACTGAATTTGAATCAAAACAATGGAATTTGAATGAAAACAACAGAATTAGAATGTACAGAACAGAGTTTGAATGAAAATAACGGAATTAGAATGTACAGAACAGAATTTGAATGAAAACAAGAGAATTAGAATGTACAGAACAGACTTTAAATGAAAACAACGGAATTAAAATGTACAGAACAGAGTTTGAATGATATCAAAGGAATTAGAATGTACAGAACAGAGTTTGAATGAAAACAACGGAAATAGAATGTACAGAACAGAGTTTGAATGAACACAACGGAATTAGAATGTACAGAACAGAGTTTGAATGAAAACAACGGAATTAGAATGTACAGAACAGAGTTTGAATGAAAACAACGGAATTAGAATGTAGAGAACAGAATTTGAAAGAAAACAATGGAATTTGAATCAAATCAAGAGAATTGAAATGTATAGAACAGAGTTTGAATGAAAAAAACGGAATTTGAATGAGAACAAGAGAATTAGAATGTACAGAACAGAGTTTGAATGAATACAGCGAAATTAGAATGAACAGAACTGAATTTGAATCAAAACAATGGAATTTGAATGAAAACAACAGAATTAGAATGAAAACAATGGAATATTAAAACAAACAACAGAATTAGAATGAAAACAACGGAATTAGAATAGAGAACAGAATTTGAAAGAAAACAATGGAATTTGAATCAAAACAACAGAATTGAAATGTACAGAACAGAGTTTGAATGAAAAGAAAAGGAATTAGAATGTACAGAACAGAGTTTGAATGAAAACAACGGAATTAGAATGTACAGAACAGAGTTTGAATGAAAACAACAGAATTTGAATGTACAGAACAGAGTTTGAATGAAAACAACAGAATTAGAATAAAAAAAACAGAATTGAAATGTACAGAACAGAGTTTGAATGAAAACAACGGAATTAGAATGTACAGAATAGAGTTTGAATGAAAAAAACGGAATTAGAATGTACAGAACAGAGTTTGAATGAAAAAAACAGAATTAGAATGTACAGAACAGAGTTTGAATGAAAACAATGGAATTAGAATAAAAAAAACTGAATTGAAATGTACAGAACAGAGTTTGAATGAAAACAACGGAATTAGAATGTATTAATAGTCCATTGTTTTCATTCTAATTCTGTTGTTTTCATTCAAATTCCATTGTTTTGATTCAAATTCAGTTCAATGGAAAAACAATGGAATTTGAATCAAAACAACAGAATTAGAATGTACAGAACAGAGTTTGAATGAAAACAACGGAATTAGAATGTACAGAACAGAGTTTGAATGTAAACAACAGAATTAGAATGTACAGAATAGAGTTTGAATGAAAACAACGGAATTAGAATGTACAGAACAGAGTTTGAATGAAAACAACGGAATTAGAATGTACAGAATAGAGTTTGAATGAAAACAACGGAATTAGAATGTACAGAACAGAGTTTGAATGAAAATAACGGAATTAGAATGTACAGAACAGACTTTGAATGAAAACAACAGAATTAGAATATACAGAACAGAGTTTGAATGAAAAACGGAACTAGAATGTACAAAACAGAGTTTGAATAAAAACAATGGAATTTGAATCAAAACAACAGAATAGAAATGTACAGAACAGAGTTTGAATGAAAAAAACGGAATTAGAATGTACAGAACAGAGTTTGAATGAAAAAAACGGAATTAGAATGTACAGAACAGAGTTTGAATGAAAACAATGGAATTAGAATAAAAAAAACTGAATTGAAATGTACAGAACAGAGTTTGAATGACAACAACGGAATTAGAATGTATTAATAGTCCATTGTTTTCATTCTAATTCTGTTGTTTTCATTCAAATTCCATTGTTTTGATTCAAATTCAGTTCAATGGAAAAACAATGGAATTTGAATCAAAACAACAGAATTAGAATGAACAGAACTGAATTTAAATCAAAACAATGGAATTTGAATGAAAACAACGGAATTAGAATGTACAGAACAGAATTTGAATGAAAACAACAGAATTAGAATGTACAGAACAGACTTTGAATGAAAACAACGGAATTAAAATGTACAGAACAGAGTTTGAATGAAAATAACGGAATTAGAATGTACAGAACAGACTTTGAATGAAAACAACAGAATTAGAATATACAGAAAAGAGTTTGAATGAAAAACGGAAGTAGAATGTACAAAACAGAGTTTGAATAAAAACAATGGAATTTGAATCAAAACAACAGAATAGAAATGTACAGAACAGAGTTTGAATGAAAAAAACGGAATTAGAATGTACAAAACAGAGTTTGAATGAAAACAACGGAATTAGAATAAAAAAAAACAGAATTGAAATGTACAGAACAGAGTTTGAATGAAAACAACGGAATTAGAATGTACAGAATAGAGTTTGAATGAAAACAACAGAATTAGAATGTACAGAACAGAGTTTGAATGAAAACAACGGAATTAGAATGTACAGAACAGACTTTGAATGAAAACAACAGAATTAGAATATACAGAACAGAGTTTGAATGAAAAACGGAAGTAGAATGTACAAAACAGAGTTTGAATAAAAACAATGGAATTTGAATCAAAACAACAGAATACAAATGTACAGAACAGAGTTTGAATGAAAAAAACGGAATTAGAATGTACAGAACAGAGTTTGAATGAAAAAAACAGAATTAGAATGTACAGAACAGAGTTTGAATGAAAACAATGGAATTAGAATAAAAAAAACTGAATTGAAATGTACAGAACAGAGTTTGAATGACAACAACGGAATTATAATAGTCCATTGTTTTCATTCTAATTCTGTTGTTTTCATTCAAATTCCATTGTTTTGATTCAAATTCAGTTCAATGGAAAAACAATGGAATTTGAATCAAAACAACAGAATTAGAATGAACAGAACTGAATTTGAATCAAAACAATGGAATTTGAATGAAAACAACGGAATTTGAATGTACAGAACAGAATTTGAATGAAAACAACAGAATTAGAATGTACAGAACAGACTTTGAATGAAAACAACGGAATTAAAATGTACAGAACAGAGTTTGAATGAAAACAACGGAATTAGAATGTACAGAACAGAGTTTGAATGAAAACAATGGAATTTGAATCTAAACAACAGAATTGAAATGTACAGAATAGAGTTTGAATGAAAAAAACGGAATTAGAATGTACAGAACAGAGTTTGAATGAAAACAACGGAATTAGAATGTACAGAACAGAGTTTGAATGAAAACAATGGAATTAGAATAAAAAAAACTGAATTGAAATGTACAGAACAGAGTTTGAATGAAAACAACGGAATTAGAATGTATTAATAGTCCATTGTTTTCATTCTAATTCTGTTGTTTTCATTCAAGTTCCATTGTTTTGATTCAAATTCAGTTCAATGGAAAAACAATGGAATTTGAATCAAAACAACAGAATTAGAATGTACAGAACAGAGTTTGAATGAAAACAACAGAATTAGAATGAACAGAACTGAATTTGAATCAAAACAATGGAATTTGAATGAAAACAACAGAATTAGAATGTACAGAACAGAGTTTGAATGAAAATAACGGAATTAGAATGTACAGAACAGAATTTGAATGAAAACAAGAGAATTAGAATGTACAGAACAGACTTTAAATGAAAACAACGGAATTAAAATGTACAGAACAGAGTTTGAATGATATCAAAGGAATTAGAATGTACAGAACAGAGTTTGAATGAAAACAACGGAAATAGAATGTACAGAACAGAGTTTGAATGAACACAACGGAATTAGAATGTACAGAACAGAGTTTGAATGAAAACAACGGAATTAGAATGTACAGAACAGAGTTTGAATGAAAACAACGGAATTAGAATGTAGAGAACAGAATTTGAAAGAAAACAATGGAATTTGAATCAAATCAAGAGAATTGAAATGTATAGAACAGAGTTTGAATGAAAAAAACGGAATTTGAATGAGAACAAGAGAATTAGAATGTACAGAACAGAGTTTGAATGAATACAGCGAAATTAGAATGAACAGAACTGAATTTGAATCAAAACAATGGAATTTGAATGAAAACAACAGAATTAGAATGAAAACAATGGAATATTAAAACAAACAACAGAATTAGAATGAAAACAACGGAATTAGAATAGAGAACAGAATTTGAAAGAAAACAATGGAATTTGAATCAAAACAACAGAATTGAAATGTACAGAACAGAGTTTGAATGAAAAGAAAAGGAATTAGAATGTACAGAACAGAGTTTGAATGAAAACAACGGAATTAGAATGTACAGAACAGAGTTTGAATGAAAACAACAGAATTTGAATGTACAGAACAGAGTTTGAATGAAAACAACAGAATTAGAATAAAAAAAACAGAATTGAAATGTACAGAACAGAGTTTGAATGAAAACAACGGAATTAGAATGTACAGAATAGAGTTTGAATGAAAAAAACGGAATTAGAATGTACAGAACAGAGTTTGAATGAAAAAAACAGAATTAGAATGTACAGAACAGAGTTTGAATGAAAACAATGGAATTAGAATAAAAAAAACTGAATTGAAATGTACAGAACAGAGTTTGAATGAAAACAACGGAATTAGAATGTATTAATAGTCCATTGTTTTCATTCTAATTCTGTTGTTTTCATTCAAATTCCATTGTTTTGATTCAAATTCAGTTCAATGGAAAAACAATGGAATTTGAATCAAAACAACAGAATTAGAATGTACAGAACAGAGTTTGAATGAAAACAACGGAATTAGAATGTACAGAACAGAGTTTGAATGTAAACAACAGAATTAGAATGTACAGAATAGAGTTTGAATGAAAACAACGGAATTAGAATGTACAGAACAGAGTTTGAATGAAAACAACGGAATTAGAATGTACAGAATAGAGTTTGAATGAAAACAACGGAATTAGAATGTACAGAACAGAGTTTGAATGAAAATAACGGAATTAGAATGTACAGAACAGACTTTGAATGAAAACAACAGAATTAGAATATACAGAACAGAGTTTGAATGAAAAACGGAAGTAGAATGTACAAAACAGAGTTTGAATAAAAACAATGGAATTTGAATCAAAACAACAGAATAGAAATGTACAGAACAGAGTTTGAATGAAAAAAACGGAATTAGAATGTACAGACCAGAGTTTGAATGAAAAAAACAGAATTAGAATGTACAGAACAGAGTTTGAATGAAAACAATGGAATTAGAATAAAAAAAACTGAATTGAAATGTACAGAACAGAGTTTGAATGACAACAACGGAATTAGAATGTATTAATAGTCCATTGTTTTCATTCTAATTCTGTTGTTTTCATTCAAATTCCATTGTTTTGATTCAAATTCAGTTCAATGGAAAAACAATGGAATTTGAATCAAAACAACAGAATTAGAATGAACAGAACTGAATTTAAATCAAAACAATGGAATTTGAATGAAAACAACGGAATTAGAATGTACAGAACAGAATTTGAATGAAAACAACAGAATTAGAATGTACAGAACAGACTTTGAATGAAAACAACGGAATTAAAATGTACAGAACAGAGTTTGAATGAAAATAACGGAATTAGAATGTACAGAACAGACTTTGAATGAAAACAACAGAATTAGAATATACAGAAAAGAGTTTGAATGAAAAACGGAAGTAGAATGTACAAAACAGAGTTTGAATAAAAACAATGGAATTTGAATCAAAACAACAGAATAGAAATGTACAGAACAGAGTTTGAATGAAAAAAACGGAATTAGAATGTACAAAACAGAGTTTGAATGAAAACAACGGAATTAGAATAAAAAAAAACAGAATTGAAATGTACAGAACAGAGTTTGAATGAAAACAACGGAATTAGAATGTACAGAATAGAGTTTGAATGAAAACAACAGAATTAGAATGTACAGAACAGAGTTTGAATGAAAACAACGGAATTAGAATGTACAGAACAGACTTTGAATGAAAACAACAGAATTAGAATATACAGAACAGAGTTTGAATGAAAAACGGAAGTAGAATGTACAAAACAGAGTTTGAATAAAAACAATGGAATTTGAATCAAAACAACAGAATACAAATGTACAGAACAGAGTTTGAATGAAAAAAACGGAATTAGAATGTACAGAACAGAGTTTGAATGAAAAAAACAGAATTAGAATGTACAGAACAGAGTTTGAATGAAAACAATGGAATTAGAATAAAAAAACTGAATTGAAATGTACAGAACAGAGTTTGAATGACAACAACGGAATTAGAATAGTCCATTGTTTTCATTCTAATTCTGTTGTTTTCATTCAAATTCCATTGTTTTGATTCAAATTCAGTTCAATGGAAAAACAATGGAATTTGAATCAAAACAACAGAATTAGAATGAACAGAACTGAATTTGAATCAAAACAATGGAATTTGAATGAAAACAACGGAATTTGAATGTACAGAACAGAATTTGAATGAAAACAACAGAATTAGAATGTACAGAACAGACTTTGAATGAAAACAACGGAATTAAAATGTACAGAACAGAGTTTGAATGAAAACAACGGAATTAGAATGTACAGAACAGAGTTTGAATGAAAACAATGGAATTTGAATCTAAACAACAGAATTGAAATGTACAGAATAGAGTTTGAATGAAAAAAACGGAATTAGAATGTACAGAACAGAGTTTGAATGAAAACAACGGAATTAGAATGTACAGAACAGAGTTTGAATGAAAACAATGGAATTAGAATAAAAAAAACTGAATTGAAATGTACAGAACAGAGTTTGAATGAAAACAACGGAATTAGAATGTATTAATAGTCCATTGTTTTCATTCTAATTCTGTTGTTTTCATTCAAGTTCCATTGTTTTGATTCAAATTCAGTTCAATGGAAAAACAATGGAATTTGAATCAAAACAACAGAATTAGAATGTACAGAACAGAGTTTGAATGAAAACAACAGAATTAGAATGAACAGAACTGAATTTGAATCAAAACAATGGAATTTGAATGAAAACAACAGAATTAGAATGTACAGAACAGAGTTTGAATGAAAATAACGGAATTAGAATGTACAGAACAGAATTTGAATGAAAACAAGAGAATTAGAATGTACAGAACAGACTTTAAATGAAAACAACGGAATTAAAATGTACAGAACAGAGTTTGAATGATATCAAAGGAATTAGAATGTACAGAACAGAGTTTGAATGAAAACAACGGAAATAGAATGTACAGAACAGAGTTTGAATGAACACAACGGAATTAGAATGTACAGAACAGAGTTTGAATGAAAACAACGGAATTAGAATGTACAGAACAGAGTTTGAATGAAAACAACGGAATTAGAATGTAGAGAACAGAATTTGAAAGAAAACAATGGAATTTGAATCAAATCAAGAGAATTGAAATGTATAGAACAGAGTTTGAATGAAAAAAACGGAATTTGAATGAGAACAAGAGAATTAGAATGTACAGAACAGAGTTTGAATGAATACAGCGAAATTAGAATGAACAGAACTGAATTTGAATCAAAACAATGGAATTTGAATGAAAACAACAGAATTAGAATGAAAACAATGGAATATTAAAACAAACAACAGAATTAGAATGAAAACAACGGAATTAGAATAGAGAACAGAATTTGAAAGAAAACAATGGAATTTGAATCAAAACAACAGAATTGAAATGTACAGAACAGAGTTTGAATGAAAAGAAAAGGAATTAGAATGTACAGAACAGAGTTTGAATGAAAACAACGGAATTAGAATGTACAGAACAGAGTTTGAATGAAAACAACAGAATTTGAATGTACAGAACAGAGTTTGAATGAAAACAACAGAATTAGAATAAAAAAAACAGAATTGAAATGTACAGAACAGAGTTTGAATGAAAACAACGGAATTAGAATGTACAGAATAGAGTTTGAATGAAAAAAACGGAATTAGAATGTACAGAACAGAGTTTGAATGAAAAAAACAGAATTAGAATGTACAGAACAGAGTTTGAATGAAAACAATGGAATTAGAATAAAAAAAACTGAATTGAAATGTACAGAACAGAGTTTGAATGAAAACAACGGAATTAGAATGTATTAATAGTCCATTGTTTTCATTCTAATTCTGTTGTTTTCATTCAAATTCCATTGTTTTGATTCAAATTCAGTTCAATGGAAAAACAATGGAATTTGAATCAAAACAACAGAATTAGAATGTACAGAACAGAGTTTGAATGAAAACAACGGAATTAGAATGTACAGAACAGAGTTTGAATGTAAACAACAGAATTAGAATGTACAGAATAGAGTTTGAATGAAAACAACGGAATTAGAATGTACAGAACAGAGTTTGAATGAAAACAACGGAATTAGAATGTACAGAATAGAGTTTGAATGAAAACAACGGAATTAGAATGTACAGAACAGAGTTTGAATGAAAATAACGGAATTAGAATGTACAGAACAGACTTTGAATGAAAACAACAGAATTAGAATATACAGAACAGAGTTTGAATGAAAAACGGAAGTAGAATGTACAAAACAGAGTTTGAATAAAAACAATGGAATTTGAATCAAAACAACAGAATAGAAATGTACAGAACAGAGTTTGAATGAAAAAAACGGAATTAGAATGTACAGACCAGAGTTTGAATGAAAAAAACAGAATTAGAATGTACAGAACAGAGTTTGAATGAAAACAATGGAATTAGAATAAAAAAAACTGAATTGAAATGTACAGAACAGAGTTTGAATGACAACAACGGAATTAGAATGTATTAATAGTCCATTGTTTTCATTCTAATTCTGTTGTTTTCATTCAAATTCCATTGTTTTGATTCAAATTCAGTTCAATGGAAAAACAATGGAATTTGAATCAAAACAACAGAATTAGAATGAACAGAACTGAATTTAAATCAAAACAATGGAATTTGAATGAAAACAACGGAATTAGAATGTACAGAACAGAATTTGAATGAAAACAACAGAATTAGAATGTACAGAACAGACTTTGAATGAAAACAACGGAATTAAAATGTACAGAACAGAGTTTGAATGAAAATAACGGAATTAGAATGTACAGAACAGACTTTGAATGAAAACAACAGAATTAGAATATACAGAAAAGAGTTTGAATGAAAAACGGAAGTAGAATGTACAAAACAGAGTTTGAATAAAAACAATGGAATTTGAATCAAAACAACAGAATAGAAATGTACAGAACAGAGTTTGAATGAAAAAAACGGAATTAGAATGTACAAAACAGAGTTTGAATGAAAACAACGGAATTAGAATAAAAAAAAACAGAATTGAAATGTACAGAACAGAGTTTGAATGAAAACAACGGAATTAGAATGTACAGAATAGAGTTTGAATGAAAACAACAGAATTAGAATGTACAGAACAGAGTTTGAATGAAAACAACGGAATTAGAATGTACAGAACAGACTTTGAATGAAAACAACAGAATTAGAATATACAGAACAGAGTTTGAATGAAAAACGGAAGTAGAATGTACAAAACAGAGTTTGAATAAAAACAATGGAATTTGAATCAAAACAACAGAATACAAATGTACAGAACAGAGTTTGAATGAAAAAAACGGAATTAGAATGTACAGAACAGAGTTTGAATGAAAAAAACAGAATTAGAATGTACAGAACAGAGTTTGAATGAAAACAATGGAATTAGAATAAAAAAACTGAATTGAAATGTACAGAACAGAGTTTGAATGACAACAACGGAATTAGAATAGTCCATTGTTTTCATTCTAATTCTGTTGTTTTCATTCAAATTCCATTGTTTTGATTCAAATTCAGTTCAATGGAAAAACAATGGAATTTGAATCAAAACAACAGAATTAGAATGAACAGAACTGAATTTGAATCAAAACAATGGAATTTGAATGAAAACAACGGAATTTGAATGTACAGAACAGAATTTGAATGAAAACAACAGAATTAGAATGTACAGAACAGACTTTGAATGAAAACAACGGAATTAAAATGTACAGAACAGAGTTTGAATGAAAACAACGGAATTAGAATGTACAGAACAGACTTTGACAGTGAGTCTGTGAAAAGGGTTGTGAAAAGAAATAAAGACAAGTATGAGAAGAACTCTGAGGATATCCAGAGTGCACTGGAAGAGTTTGAACAAAATAGTGATGTTGTGATCGATGAATGGTGTAATCTGGCTCCTGAATCTTAAGTTGTGAGGCTGCAATGTGATGAGAATCTTCCTGAGAGACATTCTGATGATGAGAACGAACAGGAGAATGTCCCCGACTACAGTCGTCAGTCTGATGCTGTAACAGAGATCAGAGCGATCAGAGAACAACCTGCAGTAGATCCAGCCGTGGTACGTGTAATGTATCAGAATCTGAACCAGAAGCAGGCCTGCGTGTTCTATGCCATAAGAGACTGGTGTATTCAGCGAGTTTGTGGTTTGAACCCAGATCCATTTTTCTTCTATATCAACGGTGGTGCAGGAACTGGAAAGTCACATCTGATTAAGTGTATTCACTCTGAAGCATCAAAGATCCTGAGCAGACTGCCTGCTAATGCAGAAGAAGCTGACATATCAAATCCAACTGTTTTACTGACTTCATTTACCGGGACAGCAGCTTTTTCTATCAATGGCTCTACATTACATTCCCTACTCAAACTACCCAGGAGTCTGAAACCACCCATTCAAGGACTTGGTAACCAACTGGATGAAATCAGATCTGAGCTGATGAATGCTGAAATTATTGTTATTGATGAGATTTCAATGGTTTCAAAACCCCTTTTTGCTTATGTGGATGCAAGACTGAAACAAATCAAAGGCACTCAGAGACCTTTTGGTGGAATGTCAGTTTTAGCTGTTGGAGATTTTTACCAGCTGCCACCAGTGCGACAGTCTAAACCTCTCTGTGTTTACGATCCAGAACAGATTGACCTATGGCAGGAACATTTTCAGATGATCACTCTAACCGAGATCATGCGTCAGAAAGATGATGTGGCCTTTGCAGAGATGCTGAACAGGATTAGAGTCAAAGAAAAGACAGATGAGCTTTCTCAGTGCGACAGAGATTTGTTGTCACAGGCTGTGACTGCACCAGAAGAATGTCCAACTGAGGTCTTACACATTTATGCCACCAACAAGAATGTGGAATCCCATAACGCAGATACCCTGAAGAAGCTTCATTCAAACATCATAATCATCACTGCAGACGATTTCCAGAAGGATAAACGTACAGGCAGAATGGAACGAAGAGACAAACCATTTACAGGTGGGAGAAATGATTTACCTGACACTCTGAATGTTGCTGAAGGAGCTCGAGTCATGCTGACCAGAAACTTGGACACACTAAACGGTTTAGTCAACGGTGCTTTTGGTATACTGGTAAAGGTGGTGAGATCTGAAAATGATGGACACATAATCAAACTGGGGCTCAGAATGGACAACCGGCAGCCTATGAGACACAACCGCAGTGCTAATGCAGCATCTGATGATCTGGTTTACATTGAGAGAGCAGAGGAGAGTCTGAAGTTTAAAGGAGCGGTACGCAGACAGTTTCCTGTAAAGCTAGCATTCGCCTGCACAATTCACAAAACTCAGGGTCTTACAACACAGACAGCTGTAGTTTCAATGAAGAACATTTTTGAACCAGGTATGGCTTATGTTGCTCTCAGCAGGGTGACGTCTCTCAGTGGACTCTATTTACAGGACTTGGATGAGAAAAAGATTTACGCCAATCCCGAGGTAACTGCAGCGCTCCAAACCATGAGACAAGCCAGTGTTGAGGAAATGATGCCTCTTCTTCAGGTTAGAGAAACAGCCAGCAGACCTGACACTCTTACACTGATCCATCACAATACGGAGGGTTTGCCATCTCACATCAGTGACATCAAGAGTCATCATGAAATGTGTTTAGCAGATGTTTTGTGTCTCACAGAGTCTCACCTCCAAGGCTCCTTTGTTGCAGACAGTCTTCATTTGGACGGCTACACCATGTTCAAACGCAACAGACATGTGTCCTACACAAACTTTCCTCACATGGCCAGCAGAAGTGGTGGTGGAGTTGTTGTGTATTTGAGGAATCATTTTCAGGTTCAGGTAAAACAGTATCTGCATAATGTCACTGATCTTGAGTTTTTAGTGTTGAAGGTTCAGGCTCCATTCCCTGCACTCATTGCTGTTGTGTACAGACCCCCTGACTACAGTTTGACACCGTTCATGCAAAACCTGGTAAGTCTTTTAGATTCACTTGAAATAATGGACTGTCACCCAATCATTGTGTGTGGAGATTTTAATGAAAACCAGTTGCAGAGTGGAAGAAAACAGATTCTGGAGCAGTTTCAGTCTAGAGGGTATTCACAGCTGATCACTTCTGCCACTACAAACAAGAACACCCTGCTTGACCTCATTTTTATTTCTCAGCCACAGCTATGTCGTCATTCAGGTGTTCTGAGATCATACTACAGTTACCACAACCCTGTGTTTTGTGTCCTGTCCTCGAGCCAATCATGAAGTCATCTGGTGAGTTTTGAAACAATTACAGATCATGTTTGTTACAGAGTTTACTGATTGTAGAGTATGAAAAATATTTTTCATTGGAAAAAATTGTCTTCCCTACTCTGTCTGTAAGAAGACCCTTTCTTATTGCAATGTTATTAATCATTTCACCAAATCATGGCTGTACTTCATGCAGAGCCGGGAGATCTGCTTTCTGTTATCATGCACCTCAGATCTGAAATATACTGCATTAAACGGACATAATTTATTTTTTATTCTCATGTTTTACATGACTAAATCTACTTATACATTTTTTCATAGATGTTAATTGTCATCTCCTTTTTTGATACTTTTTTTACTCTGATGTATGTATCTCAACAAACGAGATCTTCCCCTCCAAGATGCTTTCAAATATGAAATAGTAAATAAACAAATCCCAGATAAATGCAGGTATTTATTATGGGTCACATGAATAAATACAGACAATTATATTTTCTTGATTATAGTAAATTTTGTAGAATCAAATGTTTTTGGGATGAATGAGGTTTTGCTTATCATGTTTTACAGGTAAAAAATGTTAAAAGCTTTAAGCTATCTTTAGGCTACCAGAGATGTCTATAATTATACATTATGTAGAGAAAAACATTTTCACAGCTTACAGAATATGTATAAAAACTGATTTAGAAGTACATGGAAAGTTTCTGTCCTCGAGCCTGTCCTCGAGCCAATCATGAAGTCATCTGGTGAGTTTTGAAACAATTACAGATCATGTTTGTTACAGAGTTTACTGATTGTAGAGTATGAAAAATATTTTTCATTGGAAAAAATTGTCTTCCCTACTCTGTCTGTAAGAAGACCCTTTCTTATTGCAATGTTATTAATCATTTCACCAAATCATGGCTGTACTTCATGCAGAGCCGGGAGATCTGCTTTCTGTTATCATGCACCTCAGATCTGAAATATACTGCATTAAACGGACATAATTTATTTTTTATTCTCATGTTTTACATGACTAAATCTACTTATACATTTTTTCATAGATGTTAATTGTCATCTCCTTTTTTGATACTTTTTTTACTCTGACGTATGTATCTCAACAAACGAGATCTTCCCCTCCAAGATGCTTTCAAATATGAAATAGTAAATAAACAAATCCCAGATAAATGCAGGTATTTATTATGGGTCACATGAATAAATACAGACAATTATATTTTCTTGATTATAGTAAATTTTGTAGAATCAAATGTTTTTGAGATGAATGAGGTTTTGCTTATCATGTTTTACAGGTAAAAAATGTTAAAAGTTTTAAGCTATCTTTAGGCTACCAGAGATGTCTATAATTATACATTATGTAGAGAAAAACATTTTCACAGCTTACAGAATATGTATAAAAACTGATTTAGAAGTACATGGAAAGTTTCTGCATCCATTTTCTGACTTGGCCTTTATCCGGGTGGGTTTGGGTTTGGGTGGATAAAGGCCAAGTCAGAATTCTCCGAGCAGCTGGAAAAAGCTGCTAATAAACAAAGACATCAGAAAGCGGGGGCTTTAGGTGTAGCCCCCGTTTTCTGACGCACTAATTAGATTTAGTAACTGACACCCCATACCAGCATTATATAGACACTTGGGGGCTGAGATGGGTGGGTATGGGGGGGGGGGGTGGGTGGTGTTAAAAGCACTTTATGTTTTGTAGATGTATTTTTTTCAGACAGGGCACACACAGTCCTGTTTCCTTTGTGGGAAAACCTTCAAACTTCACCATCCTCAGCTGAAACAACAACATCTTAACACCATCTTCATGAACTGCTGAGCCAAACTTGATCCATCAGTGCTGGACTGCACAGATAACTACATGCCACACAGAGACTGCTGTTTTATGAACTGCCATACCAGTGTGTCTTCAATGGAGAAGATGACACACCCATCACCTGACCTCCTGCCTGATTTGGAGACCATCATGATGCTGCCACACTACACACCTCTGAGACCATGAATGATGACTCCTACTGAGGAAACTGTATTTCCTGTCAGAGATGCTCAGTGATCCTCAGAGCAGAGAGAGGTATGATTCTTTATCTTTGATAAAAAAAAATGTCAGTGTTTTTAATTCAATTAATTAATTAAAATCCTGTTTAGTGCATAAATAATTCCACACTCAAATGATTATACTTGTTGACACTTTTTGAGTTTTAATTCACATTATGGATTACAAATCTATGCTTTTTCTACTCTGTCTCTCTGTGCAGGTATTGCTGTCTTCTGAGTTCTTCAGTGTCCCAACTGAGACATTCAAACCTCATTGCAGAGCTCATGTCTTTCCTCACCATCATGTGAGTGTGAGATTGCTCTGGATTCTGGTTATGTGGCCTGCAGCACCTATAAGGTATTTCAACATTGTTCATTGTATAACTTATTTGTAGTTTTTAGGCCTTAACACAAATAAAATGTTCCTTTTTCTGTATTTTTTAGAACAAGCTCGTCCAGTGTGCCTGCATTCCAGCTTCTTAGACTCTACTCAAGTGGACAGAGTATCAGTGTTTGGCCACTCTTACAGACACCAACTTCTGTCAACTCTCTGCTACTGATCAGGCACCTCACTCCAGGAAGACAGAGGGCTGCAAGCCTGTCATCGTTTCCAGTGTGGCTTTGTATTCTTGGGGTAGCATCAGATTTTTCCCACAAATATTCAAAAGTAACACTTATTTTAAGCTTAGTTATTAAGTCAAAAGTCTTCCCTTGTGTTAATTTTATTTTTTTTATTTGTTTTTGTTTTCTTTTAGATTTATGTGCAGTGATCGGATGTGGTGGAGCTTTGTTAACTGTGTGGAAAACATCTGTTTGTGATGATATTTACAATGAGGCTTTAAGGTGACAGTTTCCATGTAATTTCAGTCCTTTTTCTAAACAAAAACATTTTTTAATTAACATATTTTTTATTTGTTTTACCAGCACATCATTGGTCAAAGTTAAAAAGAGCCACATGTTACACCAACAATGAATTTTTGACTCTGTTTGTGTCACCAGATTTTACAAACAATATCAGACCTATGAAATAAGTAATTGCACCATTTTTGGATAAATGTGCAATTATATTGTTTTGTATTTTCAATTGTTGAATAATTATGTTGTAGAACAAACTCAATCTGTTTAGCCAAACAACATAATTTGTTTGGTTAAATAGTGGATTTGTATAATTTTAGTCTATAAGTACAGCAAGCTGAATTCATACAAACACACAGCTCTAAATCTTGAATTGTAGGATGCACAATAATGATCATTTAATTATTATGGACATTTAAATCAGAATCTATTGAACCATTACACATATTCTTTATAGAGATTACATAACCTCAAAATGCGAAAAACAAACAAACAAGTGTTTAAGAGGATAAATAAAGAAAGCTCAAAGTGTGTTCGTATGAATACTGCCTTAGTATGGGGTGTCAGTAAGTACATGAGTTTAGAATAGGTGTAACAGTAGTTTTCCACATCTGTGCTTAGACTGCTCTAAAAATATATAGATAATGGGTCAGACATATAGTTTGACCCATTAAGTCTATTTGAAAAGTTTATGAAGTTCATGAAGATCACATGCAGTCAGATGTGTTTCTGTTTATCATTTTATGAGGTCACACAGCTGATATGAGTTTTGATCACAGTAGAACCATATTAATGAGTCTACTGTTTCCAGCTACTTTATGATAAATTTTATCCTGGTCACAGCACTATGTTAAAAACTGTAAGAGGTAAAGTTAACCCAATTAATACCTGATCATAAATCACTCTCTAACACAGGGCAGTGATTATTTTTCAATGTAATTTATTCCACAGCAATGTTCTTTATTTGATCCCTGTTTCTTTAAATATGTGCATCAATTGTTCAGCTGTGTGACTCTCCATACCTGAAATATATCACAATGTGAACTTCATTTCAACAATATTCTGTAGTTTATCATCAAATCAGGAAAGCTAAACTAAAACTAAACTAAATGGAAAAAAAGAAGCTCTTGGGAGTTTTAATGAAGTTGTAATGTTATTTATCCTTGCCATACGGGATGTGCACACAACTTCAGCAAATCAAAGAATATATTTTGTCTCTCATTTCCTGTTTATATATGTATATATTTTTGCAGTTAATAGCCTATCATGTGTCTGCGCATCTTAGGGCCATAAATGTAAACATGGCAAACAAGGATGTATTCACTATTCCAACGGATGCTTCAATTGTTTGTATAGATTTTGGATTAATTTGTAATGTAATTAATGTAAATGAATGTAATTATGTAAAAATCGTGTTTCTGTTCTGTGTCCTGTTCTGTTTGTATATGTGTGTGTGTGTTTTCTTTTTTTTGTGCTGCTGATACAACCAAATTTCCCCTTGTGGGACAATTAAAGGATTATTCTATTCTATTCTATTCTCATTGATATCATGTCTACCCAGAAATCTCAAGTTCATCATTTTGCGCTTCCACAATTATTTGAATAAAAAATTAAAAGAGAAGGAATGTTAAAATGAATATTTATTAGATTTTCAAAACAGTTAATTATGGTACAGGGCTAGATTCTAATGAACAGTCTCTACTTTATAATAAAAAACAAACAGAATAATTATTTTATATACCTGTGTATATACATTTACACAAAGGTCTTCATCTTAATATATACTTTATAATAAAAATAAAAGCATACACAATGGAAAATGGCAAAATTACCCTGAATTGGGCATAATGGACACCAACTAGAATTTGTAAACTGGCAAACTTTTCATTTATGTTGCTGTCACTTAAGCATTTAACTATGTGTGATTAATTAAAGATTATAAATACACAGAAAATATTAACTTCATTGTTTTTAATTTATAAAATATAACATTTTATATTTTTGAACAAACAAACAAGTAACAAACAAAGGAACAAATCAATACATTTTTTAAATTATTCACAGTGTTTTTTTTTAATCTGCATAATTTGCTTCCCCTTAATTTGAACTTTTACCCTGACCGCTGCCTCCTCAAGTTCATCGTCAAATGGTGTCCAGAGCTCACTGTTGATGAAGAGGCTCTGCCCATCATCCAGAAGAACCTCAAGCTGGTTCGGCTCGTCACTCATGGCCACACCAACGATGAGGACCTCCTCTCTGTCCTCTACTTTTGTCTGTTGACAAAGCATAAGCACATATTTAGCCCTGCAAACATTCCCTTTTTTTTAATCCAAAAAGAAAATCTATGGTCATCATGTGGTTTCAGTAAGTCACCAAGACATACACATTGTGTTTATACGTTTATATGTATGTGTTACATTATGCATTATATGATGCATGATCAATCATGCAGGTAATTAAATCCCAAAGACGTCTTGGGATTATGTTTATCTGGACATCTATATATGTGTGTGTGTGTGCGTGTGTGTGTGCGTGTGTGTGTGTGTGTGTGTGTGTGTGTATAAGATAATATGATTGATATATATATATATATATATATATATATATATATATATATATATATATATATATATATATATAGATATAATTTCATATTTTGACCCAGACTGAAAGAATATGTAGTTACATTTCAAAACCTAGTTCTAAACATTTGTTGATAAGACAATGCTGTGAAATATTGGTACAAAGGTTTAGCTTCTTCATACCTGAACCTTCGTATAAGTAGTGCTGTGCAGCTGTGGCCCATATGCGGTGTGGTTCAGCTTCATGTGGGAGAGGTTAATCTGGTCTCCCACATTAAAGGTGTGAATTCCTGCCTCCCTCCAGAGGCAGACTGAGATAGTATAACCATCCTGAAATCACAAATATGACAGAATTATAGATTTATTAATTAAATAATCCAAAATCCAGTAACTAGAAAAAGAAAGCCCACAGCCTCATACACTCTGCTCATGTACCAGCAATGTTAAATTTGTCACATTAGTTTAACGAATTTCAATATAAAACTAAAATTGCATCATTACCTCCTTTAGCTGGAGATTTCGCAAGGGAACGTGTTGTTTTCCCGACACTACATCCTTTACTGCAGAAAACTGAAAAGTAAATTGAAATAAAATATCAATAATAGTTAGTGTATTGATATGTGGTAGGTTTTTATTTCTTCAGTAAGATTTTTAGATTATATTATTGCTGTTATTAAGTATTCTTCATTGAACTTATCAGAAGCAGTTTATTAGGATGTTTTTCATGATTATGAAACAGCTTGAAGGAAATCTTTCTACAAACAATACATTTGTAACTTAGTTGGATTCTTAAGTGACAGCAACATAAATGAAAAGTTTGCCAGTTTACAAATTCTAGTTGGTGTCCATTATGCCCAATTCAGGGTAATTTTGCCAGTTTCCATTGTATCTGCTTTTATTTTTATTATAAAGTATATATTAAGATGTCTGTGAAGGTTCTCAGTCATCCAGGTCATCGTAGTCAAAGGAGCTTGCAAAGAAAAGCATCTGGACTTCTTTAAAGAAGAAGTCTTATTAAGTCTTCATCTTATATTAAGATGAAGACCTTTGTATAAATTTATATACACAGGTATATAAAATAATTATTCTGTTTGTTTTTTATTATCAAGTAGAGACTGTTCATTAGAATCTAGCCCTTACAATACAAATGTATGTAGACACAATGCAAATTGGCTGCATAAATACCAGAAACGGTCTTTGGAAAATATTTTTTAAAAATTGTGCTTAACAATCTTAACAGAATTTAGTCTCTGCTTGACAGCAAAAATTATTTTTAACTGTAAAAAAATACACGCAATAATGGGTTATTTGGAAACCTAAAGCCATGTAAATTCTGATGGAACCACAAATACTTACCTCCACCACCTCCCCTTGGACTGTGATGAGCCCGCCACTTGTGGAGCCCATCTTCAGAGGTGTCAGTGGAGCAGGAGGATGTAGAAGATGCTCTGCTTCGGTGAAACGATCCTCACTAACAGTTAGGTTTGCAGCCTTAAAAAATTGGGTTCGTGCAGTTATATTTATATTGTATGGTGGGGCCGTGCCCCTGAGTTCATACCCCCTCATTATGTAGCATCCCCCCTGCTGGATTTTAGAGGAGAATTCCTCAAATATTGTGACCTTGGTCACAGTCTGGGTATCTGTGATGGCTGCCACAGTGTTCTTTTTGGTAATCAGGGGTGTAGCTGTCCCATCTTGGAAGTGCCAGCTAGTGACCCTCAGCTGGTCGCATGATCTTAACACTTTGAAATGTAGTGGGGGTGGCCGGAAATACGGTGTGTCAGGGCGAGTATTTAGAAGCTTCATCAAAGCCATTCTGAAAAAAAAGGCAACACAAAAAATATTAAGAAGTTAATACATTTCTGTTACAACCAAGGGTCATATAATATGGTAACACCTGTAGATTTTGTGCAGTCTCTTTGCTTTCTGATGTCAAACAAAAGTCAAAAATACCTTTCTGAGGTTCCCGCTTAAAAATGACAGGCCAAAAAACCCAGGCCTGTCTAAAAGTATTTTTCTGATATTAAATACAATTACAATGTTGGTTTTAAAATAAAGCTAACAGTTCTAAGATTTCATTGCCGGAAATGAGGCTTCATTTCCCGCAGGTCTGTCTAAGCAGCCCGCTGTTTTCCAGCCCGGGGTCAAATGTGGAGCAAGGGCGCCACCCGGTGGACAAATAAAAAAATTACAACTCTAAGGCCCGTACTGCAAAATGAAAATGAAAGTTAAACATCGACGATCCCTTTGACCGTAATTAATTTGCAGTGAAAAATAGCGTTTATAATGGGTTTCAATGGGGCACAAATCGACCACTAAGCCCAATAGTGTAAGTTTGTCTGTAGCTTAGCCACTGAAGCTAATTGAAGGAAGTCAGACTTGAATTTTGAAATAAAATCATATCAAACTTTTTTTTTTGGAGAATTTGGCTATAGTCCATTCAACACTGTGCAAATGGCATGTAATCAAAATTTGAAAATAGCCACAAATCGACCCAAGACCCTCCAGGGGTTTTAAATGCCTAAAATATTTGTTGTTTGTTGGAGATCCCCCCCCCCCTCCACACACACACACACACACACACACACACACACACACACACACACACACACACACGTAATGCACTTGCATAGTTCCTGTGGCTGTGGCTCTTTCTATTGGTCCCCTTTGTTAATCATTTGAGCCAATAGAATGACAGTAATCTAGTACGCTTTCATGTCAGTCACAACCTCTGTAACCGCGCAGAAAATGGCCTTTTTTTGACGAGTAATGGCTCTGAGGCATTGTGGGAAATGAAGTTATTCATTTTTTGTTGAACTCTTTTAGCTTAATTCCTATTGGTTATTTAGTTTTTGTATAGCTTAATTGAGAAAGTGCTAGAAAGTGTTGTTGCCAGGGCAGGGTGCCAGCCTTAAGCAAAGTTAGAGACTCACAGCTCAAACTTAACATCTTAAAGTTTATAAAACTGTTATAGAGCTTGAAGATTTGTCAAATTCGTTAAGATCTTAATATTTCATATAAAAAATTAGGACTGAAATTATTTTTCATTAATACGTTTAGATCTTTTTTTCAATTAAACACCCATGAGACAATAAGTTCATCAACTATGACACCCACTAATATATTACTGTCAATAGTAAATGTGAATTTATTGATAATGAATTTCTCTGCAATAGAAACGTAACATAGGAAAAAGAAAAGTCAGATTAAGTTTTGGTACTTTGACAGTCTTTATATTGACAGCAAGTTAAATGGCTAGATCTTGTGTCTTGCCCTATATTGTATTATACATATTATAAGGGTAGTAAAAAAAACACCCTCAAAATTCAATCCGGTTGTTCAGTCTGACTTCACTAGCCGTGTCTGGACCTAAACTCCATATATCAAACGATCACTATGGCATTACTGAGAGTTGAAAAACTGTCTAAAGTGTTTCATCTTTAATAAAATGATCAGCGTTCTGCTCTACCAGGTGTAACAATTGAGTTTAACATCCAGGCATCCATGAAAACGGAATTCATGACATTTAACGGAGTTAGAAGTCGGATACTTACGTTTTGTGAAGTTTTTGAGAACAGTAAAAGCCGTCTGTGTCCCTCGAAGTATCTTAGAAATTAATACACTGTCACAGAACGGTAATTCATATTCATCATTTATTACAATTCTGAAAACTTTTATGATTTTACCAGTTTTTCTAATATGGACCTCACATTCTTGTTAACACTCCATGGCACAAATACTCTTCCCTTTAGGCTCTGTGTATGTGTGTGTGTGTGTATCAATATTTCTCCTATGTTTAAGTATTTCTCCTCAATCATAGTATTGGAATCAAGCCGTTTCTTCTCTCGTCATATCTCTGTAAATCGCAGTCAAAGTACACCAAAGTCAGCTGATTCACCCAGTGCAAGAATTATGCTTCTAACCCACCTAGTTTTTGAGTTACACAACGTTTTGTAACTCCAAAAAACGGCGTTTTTCGCCTCTCACCGCGATCTAATTCTGACTCCTCATCAGCCTTTTTTTCAAATCGCCCGCCCCCTTACGGTGTGTTCACACCGAACGCGATGGACGCGAATAAAACGCCCCAAACGCCCCTAATTTGACGCGTGTACATTCGCGTCTCAACGCGTGTCCAAGAAAAATCCATCGCGATATTTTGACGCGCGTGAACCGGAAATGTGGGAGGAATGTGGGAGGGAGTTGTGCCAGACCGGTATCTTTGCAAGATGGCAGCTATCGAGCTAGCGCTTGAAGAGAGAGTCTCCCTTCTCTATGTACTGTGGAGAGCAGAGCAGCAGCGTAAAAGACGTCCTCGCCGTACCTGGGTCCATCAGGTCCTCCAGAGGCATGAGCAGTTTGGTGAGTTTCACCACTTGCTCCAGGAGCTGCGCCTGGATGACGGCCGATTCCAGCGCTATCACCGTCGGCCAGTTTGAGGACCTGCTTTCCCTCGTCGGTCCCAGCATCGCCCGCCTAGACACCAACTACAGACGCTCAATCCCACCTGCAGAGCGCCTGTCCGTCTGCCTGAGGTTAGTAAAACTATTTAATACGGTAGTCCTTTATTGATATCTGTGCTAATATGCTAATCCATCCAGTTATACACTGCTAACATGGATGTGCTATGCTAACAGTGAATGCTGTCGGTGTTTACTGAAAGCAAACTGTGGTACAGAGACGACTCTTTATAATATTTCTAGTGATACTCAGAAGGTCTCATCAAGTCCCGATTTAATTCGATTTATGCTGTTATCAGTGTTTGCATAATAGCATGGCTGTGGTGTCACATCAATGTATGCGCTCAGTGTTTGCTGATATCAAACTGTAGCATTAGGACCACTGAGTTAACCTTTGTAGTGATACTCACTCCTTTTTATTTAGACCTGGTTTAATTCTGGGATAGTTGAATATTTGTATATAATCCCTGCAGCTGTCAGACTCTATAGCAGGGGTCACAGCCTTTATTAAAACAGAGTTAGATAAAACTGTGAACAGTTTGGTTCATCTCTAGTTACATGGTTCTATCTTGATAAGCTGTCTTATCACAGATTAATTTTTCAAAAATATTAATGATTTAAGCAAGGAAAGGGCTACATGTCAACACACAACTCTTTATTTCTATTAATGTCTTACTTCATTCCTACCTGATTGACATGTTTAGGAATTATGAGTGATTGGCTCACTGTAGTTGTGAAAGTTGCTACCAATCAAATTATGATATGTTAAAGTTAAAACAAAACACAACTGTTTTAGATATTATCTAATATACATTTTGTAATTATCCTTATAATTACAAAATGTTTTATGTAAGATTTAAGTTTTGTGATTTATATCTGACATCACAAAAGTATTTTGGAATTTGAATAATGTATTTTGTAACTGCAGTACACATAATACTGATTTTGAACAATTTTGTCCAGGTTCCTTGTCACCGGGGACTCCTTCAGGACCATCGCGTTCAGTTTCAGAGTCGGTGTGTCCACGGTGAGCCAGATCACCCCCCAGGCAGCGACGTCCATCTGGGACTGTCTAGTGGACGACTTCATGGCTGTGCCTTCACCTGGAGACTGGCGGTCCATCACAGAGGGATTCCAGAAGCGCTGGAACTTTCCTCTGTGCTGTGCAGCTCTGGATGGGAAGCACATCCAGACAAAGGCACCCCATATATCATATAGGAGACACACACATTGATATACACTAAATATTCATTTCATTTCTTTTTTGTGGTGCCCAAATTTATGCACCTGCTTGATTTTGTTTAAACAATTATTGCACACTTTCTGTAAATCCAGTAAACTTCTTTTCACTTCTCAAATATCACTGTGTGTGTCTCCTGTATGATATTTAACTGACATTTTTTATTGTAACAACCAACGATTTATACAGGAAAATAATGTCTATTAACAAGGTTGCCCAAACTTCTGCATCCCACTGTATCAGTATATTTTGTCATTAGTATAATATGAAATAAATTCTACATGTGTCAAGTTGTGTGCCAACATTTGCTGTGTAGTAGAACTGAGACATTAGTCATTATAAACATTTATTTGAAATAATATTAAAAGTCTCAAACAGAAAAACATTAAACATAAACATATAAAATATAAGAATTTACAGAGAGACAGGAATAAAAAGGACCAGCTGCTCTCCAGAGCAGGAACAAGGCTGAGGAGGAAATGCTCCATTGGAGACTGGTGTGGCCTCTTCAGGGACTCCAGGATGGCCAGCTCCACCGCCGATGGACCGTCCTGGGACCCGTCCCTCATCTGCCTCGGAGCCGTCCTCCTCTGTGGGCCTGTAAAACAGCACAAAACACAAAGAAATGAGAAGGCTGCTACTAGATTTTAATTTCAACATTGAAAAAAAATGTTAACAGGTTGGATATAATAATCGTAGAGTAGACAGTGGTCCCTCATTTATTGCAGGGGTTCTCAGAATAACTAGCCCCTGGTGCCTGGTCACAGTTCTCACAATTGATTCTCAAAGTGCAAACCTTTGTAGATTGCAAAACGTAAAAGTATTATTATGCCGCGGTTTGTCTTCATCTGCCCGCCACTTTCGTGCGCCTTTTTCCCTCACGGTGCAGGTGTCTATTTCCGAATGAGGCTCATAGTTATGGGTGTTTTTGTGCTGTTTTTTCTATTGGACGCGATGGTTATCAAAACCAAACGTGATAAATTTGGCAAGCGCAGGAGATTTGTCAATCAGGCTGCAGAATGCAATGCTGTACTGTGCAATAAAAAATCAGCGAAAAAGCAAAGCAGTGACGGATGAACAGCGGGACCACTGTGTGCTGTTTATTAATAAACAATAAAATATATTCCTAAATGACAACATGCATAAAAGCAGAACGGTATTTGTACGTCAGTGGGAAAATAGCGGTGGCTTGCTAGCTTTTGTGCGGCTTCCCCGGGTCAGTGAAAACTTTCAAAAGAGAAATGAATGAACTTACCAGGTTGCCCGATCTCTTCACATATCTTCCTCCAAGCTCGGTCCTTTTTATTCCTGTCTCGGTACTGAAAGCAGCTGGTGTTGTACAGCTCCGAGTTGTTTGCTACCGCATTGATTAGCCTTCCCCTCCATTGAAGTATGAAAGGCTTTGGCTGGATCTGCCCCTTTGACCTAGGTAACAGCCACGTCACCAGGCTCCTGATTGGTTGTCGCGGCGCGATTTGACGCTGGAGTTCAGATTTTTCCAACTCGAGCGGTAGATGCGAAACGCGCGTATGCACAAAATGCAACACAAAAACTCACGCGCATGGTTTTATTCGCGAGTCAAACGCGCCAGACGCGCTACACTGACGCGCGTTTCACGCGTTTTGGCGTTTTCGCGACGCAGATCTGCTTCCGAATTTTCGCGGGACCCGCAATCGCGCGTCATCGCGCCTTTCCATTGACTTTACATGTAAACCTGACGCTCTATTCGCGTCCATCGCGTTCAGTGTGAACACACCGTTAGAGGTGGTGCGATTGGTAATCACACGGCTCTTCAGACCAAAGGTCGTGGGTTCGATTCCACCTTGGCCCACATGTTTTTTTTAACTACAAATTTATACACTGTCACAGACCAGTAATTCATATTCATCATTTATTACAATTCTGCAAACTTTTATGATTTTACCAGTTTTTCTAATATGGACCTCACATTCTTGTTAACACTCCATGGCACAAATACTCTTCCCTTTAGGCTCTGTGTATGTGTGTGTGTGTGTATCAATATTTCTCCCATTTTAAAGTATTACTCCTCCATAATTGTATTTCTGTTAAATCAAAGTACTTTTACTACATCTTAGTACTTCTGCTCAATCATAGTATTTTTGACAAATCATGATTTTTGTGCCAAATCATAACATTTGTGTTATGTTAAAGTATTACTACTAATTGGAGGAATTTCTGTCATGTTACAGTATATGTGCTAAATATAGTATTTCAGCCAAATCATACTATTTCTACTATATTATATTTTTCTTTCTAAATACAGCATTTCTGCTATGTTGTACTATTTTTCTAAATCATAGTGTTTCTGTAATGTTTAAGTATTTTTGGCTAAATATATTCTTTCTGCTATCTTATACTATTTCTCCTAAATTCTTGTATTTTTGAGAAGTTATCAAGTTTCTGGTAAGTTACAATATTTCTGCTAAGTTCTGCTATGCTATTGTATTTCTGCCAAGTATTATGTTTCCTCTAAGATATTGCAGTTTTGCTAAGTTATTACATTTTCGCAAAGTTCTATTTGCTTCTGCAAAGTTTTTGCAATTTCTGCAACTTTTCAGCTTTTTCAGCTACTTTTTGCATGCAGCTTCAGCTTTAAGCATCCACACTGCATTTTCGCAGGAAATGCAATTTTTAAGTGTGCCTATGCCAAAAGGCACACTTATTACTATTGCTCGGATTTATTATTAAGTGTGCCTATGCCAAAAGGCACACTTATTACTATTGCTCGGATTTATTATTCTTATTAAGTGTGCCTATGCCAAAAGGCACACTTATTACTATTGCTCGGATTTATTATTCTTATTAAGTGTGCCTATGCCAAAAGGCACACTTATTACTATTGCTCGGATTTATTATTCTTATTATTATTATTAAGTGTGCCTATGCCAAAAGGCACACTTATTACTATTGCTCGGATTTATTATTCTTATTCTTATTATTATTATTTTCCTTTTTCAGCCTGAAATTTCCGCGCGTAACTCATCCCACAGTTTTGACACAAGCTTCATATATGTTATATCATTTTGTGCGGCTGGATCAGGAATGGTGTGCTATGACTTTTGGTGTTTATTACTTCTATAGTTTTTTAAATATGAATATTTTAATGCAAGTTTTTGCCCATTCAAATGAATGGGAACGAACGAAAGTGAAACTTTACTTACTTTGTGGTGTGTTTGCTCACTCACTTAATTTGTGGTGTGTTGGCTCACTCTAGTGGTATGTCCCCGTATTTGGATTACCATAATGACAACAATATGAACGGCGCGCACAGCGTCGGTGCTTTCAGGAACCATTGGAATTCTTAAGGTTGCACGAAGCATTGAATAGTTACGGTAACGGCAAGGGTGTATGCTTGGTGGAAAACTGCATATCCCACAATTCAAAGCACGCCTCTACCAGTCAAACAATGGCGGCTGCCACTTGGTTTAATATATTCCTCTTATTTGTGTTTCTAGGTCACAAAGTAAACTTTTAAGATATTTTCAGGTGAGAATGTAGGTGTGTAAACGTCAAATATCTGCTCGTTTTGTCAAAACATCCCATATTGGCAACAGATTTTTCACGATGTTGGCTAGCTAGCGCGGCTAGCTAGCCGGCTAGCGCCGCTTCACTCAAAAGCACCCAGGCTTGGCTTTCAGTGAGGCGTCTCTAACTCCTTTCATCCCCGATAGCTCCGCAAACAGTCTTTGTCTTAGCTGGACTTATTTTTCGTTTATATGGGCCGATGATGCTGGTCGATGAGGAAAAACTAACTGAGTTGTTTGGTGGTGGCTAACGCAGAGCTAGCTAGCCACCGGTATGTGTCTCTTTCCCCTCATATGTTGGGAAAGAAACATGTGAGGCGGCCGCCGATCGACCGGTTTTCAGGTGAGAATGTAGGTGTGTAAACGTCAAATATCTGCTCGTTTTGTCAAAACACCCCATATTAGCAACAGATTTCTCACGATGTTGCTGCTAGCCGGCTAGCTAGTTCGGCCGGCCGGCTAGCCGGCTAGCTAGCTCGGCTAGCTAGCGCCGCTTCGCTCAAAAGCACCCAGGCTTGGCTTTCAGTGAGGCGTCTCTAACTCCTTTCACCCCCGATCGCTCCGCAAACAGTCTTTGTCTTAGCTGGACTTATTTTTCGTTTATATGGGCCGATGATGCTGGTCGATGTGGAAAAAATAACTGAGTTGTTCATATACCGGTGGCTAGCTAGCTCCGCGTTAGCCACCGGTATATGTCTCTTCCCCTCGTATGCGGGGAAAGAAACACCGATCGACCGGTGGTGGCTAACGCGGAGCTCAATCGTGGATAAGGGAAACCCAATGCAGGAGAAGCAGGCGGCTGGTGAACTGAATTTCAGGTAAGACGTTATTAACTGCACTCTATTTGGGTCAGATATAAACCGAGTTTAGGTGTAGTTTATTTTCGTTGTGCTGACAGTTACAATAACTGTACTGCGTGCTAGCTAGCACGACGGAGTTTCTATACAGCTGTGCGCGCTAAGTTACTGATTTTGAACTTTATGACAGCCTCCCCTATTTTCAGGCGAGAATGTAGGGGTGTAAACTTCAAATATCTGCTCGTTAAGCGTGCCTATGCAAAGGCACACTTAATTTTATCAAGAAGTCCCATATTTTATCAAGAAGTCCCATATCTCTCACGATGTTACTGCTAGCGCCGCATGGCAGCTAGCTGGCTAGGGCGGCTTGGCTGACACCTAGGCCGGGCTCTCGTTTCACCGCCGCATGGCAGCTAGCCGGCTAGCTGGCTAGCGCGGCTTGGCTGCCACCCAGGTCGGGCTGGCTGACACCCAGGCTGGGCTGGCTGACACCCAGGCCCGCTCACGCTGTCGTGTCACCCCTAGTCTTTCGTGATGACTCTTGGTTGGCTGCTGGACTTATTTTTCATTTATATGGGCTGGTGATTCAGTATGAGTGTCCGGTGAACTGAATGTCAGGTAAGACGTTATGTATATGTAAGGTAGTGACTGGAATAAGTCACAAGGTGTCGCTGTTGAGCTGCATATATGTTGTAAATTTTAGCAATTTTGACCATTTGTCCTCTGCAGGACACCGTAGTTCAGATTTCTCGTTCGCGTGGGCGCCATCTTGGTTCAGTGTTTACTGTGATGTGCAAAGGTAAGCACTGTCAGTGGCGAACTGCATTGGTTTTGTTTAAAAATAAGTGTTCCACTGTGTAAAATAGCGGTTTGTCATTTAAGCCGAGCATATATTTTGTTTATTGAGAGGTTCATGTATTGTCTGATGAGAGTATGAGACAAAGATATACTTTTCTTTCTTACTCTCATATAAAATATTTAGCTTTTATTAAATAGTTATCTGAATCTTACAACCAAAGTTTGTATAATAATACACAAGATTGGCTGTAGACCATTGTTAATCATTCAGAACACTGTGTAAAAATAACAAAAAACAAAAAGTGAATGAAAAGTGCATAAATATTTATTTTACGTGTTTGATGTGTGTGGCAGGGCGTGGTCTGCAGTGCCGCTGCAGGGGAGGTGGACCCACCTCAGCGGCATCTGCAATCACGCCTCTCAGGTGTAAAGTCTGTGCTCTCTCTGCTTTTTTTTTTTTTTTTTTTGTGTATGTGTCGGGCTATGAGATGAAAAGCTACAGCCGGCTGTGTGGGTACAGCAACTATGTGTGAAAAGTGGTCCATAACGTAATGCTTCAAAGTGTGTTCATGCAAACATTGTCGGGTCTGCTTATGAACCTCTGCGCACAGCGTCTACAAATTGGGGCTGTACGAAGTCACCTCATCTTTACACAAAACTGTAAGCTGTCATCTGTGAGGCGCGAGCGGTGTTTGGTTTTACCATAGTTCATGGTGGAGAATGGCTGCTCTGCTGAGTTTTGCTCTCTGTAGCTGTTTGAATGGCAAACTATACTGATTAGCGGCGGCATAGGCACACTTAAAATTTCTTCAGAAATTTTCGCTTTCTAGTTTTCTTTTTTCTTTCTCAACAGGTGATCCAGGTGATCGATATATGCTTTTTTTTTTCTTCTTTTTTTTTGCTGCCCATTCTGTTGGTTTTTGTTTTTTGCCCTTCTCCCCCGTCCCTCTTCTCAGCTGTTTCTCTTTCCCTCTTTCTTTCTCCCCTTCTTTCCTCCAGTCAAGTCTGTCCCGTATTCAGCTAGTGAAAATAAAATAAACAATAAAAGGTGAATCAAATGGACCATTATGGCAAGGCTGGGATGGTCAATTTGGTAAAGTAAATCCGTTGGGCATCTTCCTTTGCCTTTAGACAATAATTCTGATGGCAAAAGAGCCAAACGGGACAGGCACAAAAAAAAAAAAAAAATGTCTAGCTTTTAAAAAAATAATTATCTGAATCTTACAACAAACGATTGATAGATTGATGCATATATACCATCAAAACAGTGTACATCACTGTCACAACAGTGTTTATTTTCATTCAAAGGCTTTATGATTTTTCCTATAATGGTGGGCCAGTCTCTAGTCAAAATGTCCGGGCCAATTTTCTGTCCCAGTCCAGCTCTGTATGCAGCTCATCTGCAGTCTGGTGTTACCTACATCTTCCTATTCAGAAGGCAGAATTTCCGAGTTCTGAGTACAATCGAAAGCACCACGACTGCAGTTTTTGTGTTGGATGTAAAAGGCGCACATGATGCTGTGACGTAGGCTAGAATCATGGCAGCAGTCAATGACGGTCCAGGCGTGGGATTTCTCTCGTGGAAATATGCACATTATCTTTTCCTTTCTGTTGGTAGGTGGCACAGTGCACTTGTGGCAAGTAAGCAAGCTAGAAGACTGGCAAAGTTATGGAAGAAACACATTAACAAGAGAATTCTGAGTAAAACCAAAGTTACTTTCCCTAGTAACTAGTTACTTTGAAAGTAACAAGTAACTTGAAGTAACTGAGTTACTTTTGAGTGAAGTAACTAGTAATGTAACTAAGTTACTATTTTAAAGTAACTTACCCAACACTGCTCATCAGTAATGTTTGTAGGGGGAGTGCATTTTTAAAACAATTTGTGCAAACTACACCACAAGGTGGAATATTTGCAAAATCATGACTACTCTGTGAAATTTTGTCTCAAGAATTAACCCTATGAATATGTCAGTACCATTAGGATGAAATTATTGTGTCACCAACATTTTAACGTTAGACGTATAATTTTAACAGCCTCTGTAAACTAATATCCTGACTTGCTCAAGGCTGCTGTTTTCTCTGACAGTTTCAATCAAAATTAGAAATGCTACTCTAGGAGACTGAGAGAACTAATAGTGCTGCCTGTTGTGCAGTTAGTTTCCCAAACACGTTATTCATGGTTACATACAATTTTAGACTGATGTGGGCCAAAGCCTACCATAGCCACACATTTGTTGAGTGAAATTGACTTTAAGTGACTTACAGGTTTCTTTGAAAAATACTTTCTTAGATCCAGTTTCTTCCTTTGTGCTGCCATCCTCCTCTCCTCCTCGCAGATCAGGCTTGCTTCTGCTAAAACTAAACAGAGCTCCCTGAAAAGCACAGCCAATCACATTGGCCATATTTGTCATATGACGTAGGACTCCAGTAGAGAACGTAATTTAACCCTTTCTGCACCGCTGGGTGAATGAGACGTTGACAGATTGTTTTTTTCTTACTATCGGGTTTGTTTTTCTTTACTCTAAGAAATCAAATTATTGATGCTGACATGTCCCTTCCGTCCATGCCAAATCTACGCCCTTGCCTGAATCCCAGGCTGCTGGGGGATTCCCATGACGCTCTGAGAGTTTCCTCTGGTGTTCATACACCACTCATTTCATTTTGTGTTCTCTCTCATAACTTTGTCTTGTTTCTCTGTGCTCTCCTTTTTCTCCAATGGGTCTCTATGATGGCTGCCCTTCCCTGAGCCTTGTTCTCTTGGAGGTTACCTCCTGTTGAAAGGGAGTTTTCCTTCCCATTGTTACCAATTGCCACTCATAGGTGATGATGTGATTTTGGGGTTTCTCTCTAATGCTGTGGAGTCTCTAAATTGAGAGGACTGCAATTGTGAGGTGGTGCAATAAAAATAAAGCTGAACTTATTTAAAGAAACTAAATTCCAATTTTGCCATTTTTTTGGTTGCACTAATGCTGATGCACACTATTCAATCCATACCTCCTTGCTGATGCCGTGTGTTGTTTCAGGCTCTGACCTGAGGGTGGTGCTGGTGGGTCAGGAGAGAGTGGGGAAGAGCTCAGCAGGAAACACCATCCTGGGAAAGAAGGAGTTTAACTGTAGGATCAGTTTGAGCCCTCTGACTTTGAGCAGTGAGAAGAAACAAGTTGATATTGACGATCATAGAGTCTCTGTGGTCGACACCCCCGGACTCTTCAGCACTCGGCTATCTGCAGACGAGGTGAAAGCAGAGCTGGAAAAAGCTCTCCAGCTAAGCTCTCCAGGTCCTCACGTCTTCATCCTCGTCCTCCAACTCGGAAGATTCACTCCACAGGAGCAGGAAGGACTGAAAGCTCTGCAGAAGATGCTTAGCGCTAATGTCTCCAAACACACCATGTTGCTTTTCACCTACGGAGACCGACTGGAAGACACCGACATGGACATTGAGATGTTCACCAGAGAGGACAGAAACATCCAGCAGCTCCTGCAAAGCTGCAGCGGTGTGTACCACGTATTCAACAACAAGATGGAAAACAGGGATCAGGTCAAAGAGCTGCTGCAGAAGATTGATAAAATCTGTGACAGCGGACAGTCATACTATGGGAGAAGGCCTCAGTCAGTCTGGGGTTCAGTGCTCAGAGCTCTGAGAGAGAACAAGTGGCTAGTGTGTGGTCTGATACCATGTGGTCTGATACTGTGTGGTCTGATACTGGGAGATCGTATAATGCTACCCCAGCAGTGTGTAAGAAAATTCAAGATCTTTGTGGTTACGAGCCATATGTGGGACAAAGTCATTGTTTTCCAAGACTCAAGTAAGTCTCCAATCTTTATCCTCAATTCTCAAGCCCTAAACTTTGAATTTCTT
Source organism: Copadichromis virginalis (assembly GCF_057382275.1). NCBI lineage: Eukaryota > Metazoa > Chordata > Actinopteri > Cichliformes > Cichlidae > Copadichromis > Copadichromis virginalis. The sequence goes on from NW_028188591.1 coordinate 251,994, forward strand.
TCAAGTCTTTTTTAAACAATGTTGCAGGTACATATTAAATGTAAATAATAGATCATGTTTTCTCTTTCTTAATCTGTATGTATCTCAACACATAATGAAACAAGTGAACTTACAAAATATACACCAAGTAATTCTGAAATTGTACCTCTATAATGTACAGCTCAATGAAACTTAGCTGCAAGAATAGTCACAGAAGAAACATTCAATGAAAAATGCAAAAGCAGAACTTTCTCTTCAGACAAAAAGTGCTGAGATTGTACAAAGCAAAGAACCATCACAGTAAATTTAGTGCAGTGTGATTAGCATGTCCCGTCTGTCTTATCTAGTCTCTGTGTGAACATGTGTTTGTATGTGTCCAAGTGTGAGTGACAGCGAAAATAAATAAATAAATAAATATGAATTAAACAATGAACATAATGTGCACTTTATGTTATTTCATTGCATTTCCAAAAGACCAAACTGGCCAAAAGTCTGGCAGTCATTTGTGCACGATGAGACATAGAATGATGCTTGGAGACTCCTGACCAGGCCATTCAGGAAACGGACTTGAGGTGTCAGTTTCTCAAGGTGGTAATTGAGAGACAGCACGGATGGAACAACACTACTGATCGTGACTGTTTTCTCACTATGTGTCAAATCTGTTGCTTCTCTGAAAGGCTTCCAGATGTCTGCTATCTCCTTCAGCAGGTTCCACTCTTGTGCTGTGAATAATAACTCATTTTGCCCAGCCATTTTGAGAACAGCACAGAGTTGAAGATGTTCACATTGGAGAACTGCCTTCTCTTGTCTCAGTGTTGAATTCGATCTTGTGATCACAGCCGCTGGGATTGCTTTCTGTTCAAATTAAGCTTCAAACACATCTATGAATGTTGTGCTTGTGTGCAGTAAAGAGCTGAGCTTAGATAACTTTGAAAGAGAAGTAGATGTCACTTTGGTCTCTGACAAGCCATCTCTCACCACCAGAAACCACCAAAACACTGCTGGTGCTGTCTTTGTCATAGCAGCACCACGACTTAACATGATCTTCCAAGGTTAAGTCATGCCAGAGCTCTGGGTCATCAAGATGATCATCATCATGTGTCTCACCTTGCTCGGCATGGAAGCACAGAGTTAATGCTTTCGGCATATTGGCAACATTGTCAATAATAATATAGTTTATTTTTGTATTCGTCACATATAACTTCAAATTTCTCACAGATTCTCTCACCTGTGTGTAAGCCTATGAAGCAGTTTGGACTTCAGCCGTATCCTCTATGTCTCTTTCTGTATCCAGTGCACAGTGATACCAAAGTAACCCCTCATCCTTCAGTCCAACCAGAAGTCCACAGTGACTGAAACATGATCAGTGTCGCTCAGCTGGGTTTTTAACAAGTTCTCTGTTTTTGATGTAATTTTTCTAGGGCCACCGTGGTTCGCTGGTTTGATCCCCGGGCTCTCTGTCCTGGTTGTTGTGTCCTTGGGCAAGAAACTTTACCCTACCGCCTACTGGTGTTGGCCAGAGGGGCCGATGGTGCGATATGGCAGCCTCGCTTCTGTCAGTCTGCCCCAGGGCAGCTGTGGCTACAACTGCAGCTTGCCTTCACCAGTGTGTGAATGTGAGAGTGAATGAATAGTGGCATTGTAAAGCGCTTTGGGTGCCTTGAAAAGCGCTATATAAATCCACTCCATTATTATTATTATTATTATTACCGGATTCTATTTGCAGTCAACTACTTTCAGAAACTGCTGAAAACTCTTCTTTTCCACAATAGACAGGGTCAGGTTTCAACCAATATTCAACTCATTTAAAAATAATGCCTTTGTGAAGGCTTTCTGCTGTGGATGAGTCATGCTGTACTGCCCGGCACGAGTTTCCAGACGCTGTGATATGGAAGGATGTTGAGGTTTATTTGCTCTTGTTCATCAGGCATTCTTCAAATCTGCTGAGGTAAGCATATTGGTCTGATATCATTAAATTCATTACAACTATTCATGAACTGGATTTGACTTTAAGTTGTTCCTACTAATGCTAAATAAATATATACACTTAAATCCTGAAACGTCTTGATGCATTCTCAATTCTCCAGGAAAGCAAATCTCCAAAAGTTGATTCTGTTCATCTGGACAAAGCGTTTTGTGGGAGAAACGTTTCATCACTCATCCCAGTGACTTCTTCAGTCTCGGCTGACTGCAGTTTCCCCTTTATAAACAGTACATTTGCATAATGACTGAAACCAGCCCACTGAAGGAACATAGGGTTGAATTTTGCTGTCACATCGAGACAAATCCCGCTAGTGATGCTGATCACAGCCACAGAAACAACAGTTCGTAACACCAATATTGCAGAAGTGGAAGCAGAGCAACTACGGACGAAAGTTTCGGCCTGTCTCAGCAATGCAAATCCCCCAGCATCCAACATCACCATGGAGGAGAGGAAGGCACTCACATCACTTAGTGATGACAACAACATTATCATCCTTCCAGCAGACAAGGGTAGGTGCACAGTATTGCTAAACCAGAAAGACTATCATGAGAAAATGTTGTCACTACTCAGTGATGAAAATACTTATGAGCCAATGAAACGAGACCCAGGAAGTGGCTACAGGAAGAAAGTAACATTTCCAAGTTTCTGGCTTCAATCCTCAACCCGCTGGTGGGCAGCTCTGAACACCATATCCAGAACACCCTGGATTTCGTTGAGAAGGTGAGAGATGTCATTATGGAGGCAGATAAAACCATGGTCTCATACGACATTACATCTCTCTTCACTTGTATCCCAGTCACGGAAGCGTTGGAGGTAGTCCGTAAGAGATTACAGGATGACACCAACCTCAGCAACAGGAACACTCTTAGCATCGACCAACTGTGTTTGCTTTCGGAACTGTGTTTTCATTTCAATCCTTTAATTTCCCCTTGTGGGACAATTAAAGGATTATTCTATTCTATTATATTCTTGACAGGGGATATAATTCACAGCATCAATGCCTTCATCTTGCAGGAACTGCTGACACACTCCAGCCACATGAGGTCTAGCATTGTCTTGCATTAGGAGGAACCCGGGGCCAACCGCACCAGCATATGGTCTCACAAGGAACCTGAGGATCGCATCTCAGCACCTAATGGCAGTCAGGTGTATAGCAATTTCTTTTACTTATGTATTAATCACATTATTTTATTGTATAATGCCTTGGTGCCACTGGAGTTTAACATGTCTGACACTCATACAGTAAGACAAATGGTGGGAGTCTAGTAAGGAAGTTGGGGGGGAAGCAAACACTCCACAGGAAGAGTCTTTTGTCTCTTCGAGAACTCTGGGAGGTAGCAAGGGAGTGTCAACCTTAAGGTGTGAAACAGCTGTGTACTGCCTTTTGTTCCTGGAGAAGGTATTTAACTGAGAGCCATGCTAGGCTCAGTGAGACTGCTGACCCTGCCCCGCGGTCATGTAGGCTCTCCACAAGCTTGGTTGTCTCTGTTCTTTGTGTGTTTGGATTAAAGAATGTTAGCTACCGCTCACCACTCGTCTACAGGCTTTATTTAATTGGAAAAGTTCCACAACACAGGCTACCTCTGCCGAACACATGGAGGACTGTGTTGTCCCCAAAGAAATGCCACCCCACACCAAAACTGACCCACTGCCAAATCGTCATGCTGGAGGATGTTGCAGGCCGCAGAAGGTTCTCCACGGCGTCTCCAGACTCTGTCACAAGTCCTCAGTGTGAACCTGCTTTCATCTGTGAGGAGCACAGGGCGCCAGTGGCAAAGTTGCCAATCTTTGTGTTCTCTGGCAAATGCCAAACATCCTGCACGGTGTTGGGCTGTAAGCACAACCCCCACCTGTGGACGTCGGGCCCTCATAACACCCTCATGGAGTCCGTTTCTGACCGCTTGAGCAGACATGTGCACATTTGTGGCCTGCTGGAGGTCATTTTGCACGGCTCTGGCCTTTCTTTCCTACCCCACAGTACCTTCCCTTACCATTTGTTTTCTACTCTTTTACTTATTCTTTGATGACGGTTGTCTTTCTAGATAAGCAATTTCATTTGCTCTGGGGCGAGTCACTGGCTCGGGTGCATTCTGGGACTGTCAGTTCACCAGTGTGCTGGCATGCTTCTTAACAAACACACCACTACAGCAAACATCTCAATTGTACTTGTTGATTTCTTCGACAAAACACTGAACAAAAAATTTCCTTATGAGTGTGCTGCCTGGTGCTTTTAAATTTTGTGATAATTTGAGCAGTCCAGAAAGCATTCCATGAATTAAATTATGTTATTGTATGTGAACATGTACAGTTGTCATTAAATTAGATGGGAAAGAATGATTCAGGGTAAACTGCACCAAGGAATTTCCATTTTTCTTCTTAAAATGTAAAATGTCTGTTGATGATAAGCAATTTCTAAAACAGACATTGTAAAAATCAGATTAAACAGATGTGATTAACTTTTATTTTACCAAACATAACATCAATGATGACACAATCAGTCTTCATCAGAAGTGCTCAAATCACTCTCAGTGGCATCGTCTGGAATGTCTTCCTCCTCCTCCGAGTCCATTTCCAGGAGTGGTTGGTGGCTGAGGATTCTCTTTTACGTGTCCTTTACTTTGAGCATTTCAGCTTTCAGTTCATTTCGTTTTTTTAAAACCAGGCTACGGAGTCCCTTCTGTGCATCCTCCGACATGCCAACAAGGGAGGCTGTAAAAAGAACAAAACAAATAAATATGAGTAAAGCAAAAAAACAAACAAACAAACAAACAAAAAACCTCACCTCATGTGGTAGGACTCGACTTAAGCGGTCAAAGAAGTGCAGGAGACCGATGCTGTCCAGTGTAGCAAGTGATTTATTCACCATTTTGTGGCCCAAACAATATTTACAAAGAAACAAATAATAAACTCAACTCTATAATTAACTCAATTCAAATAAACATAACTGAACTTAAATCAACAGAAATTAAAGTCAAACTGCACACAGCTACACCAACCTGAACCTTTCTCCCAAAACACCTGAGTTCTTCTGCTTAAATAGTCCACTTAACCAAACAATTCCTCCTCTGGACTATTCCATTCAGTAGGTAGGTAGGTAAGATGAACATGATTATATTCAAACCTCTACTACTCCTCTTTACTGGCAACATAAACTCTGGTGTAATCAATACATATTACAACAATAAATCTATGTCTTCACAAACCCTCTAAAATCAACTTTATTAAATTATAAGAGTTCTTCCCCTTCTGCACTTGGTCTCTTCCTGTGACCTCAGATGAACCCAGAAGGTATAAAGCAGGAAGTAAAACTACATTTCCTCCTTTTGTTTCTGGAAGACAGGTAGGTAAGGTAAGTTCTAAACAATACAAATTAACAGTTGAAATAAAGAACATGTTAACTTAACAAACTTGTAGGAATTGATTTAAACCAAGATGTTATATTATATAATCTGTAAAAGTGCAAAACATAAACCCGGGATAGTAGATGTTTGCCTATTGCAGATTACATGTGAAATATGGTTAAATCAAAACAAGAATGTTAAGAATATAGACAAATGGTCTTCTCACCCACTTTGTCACACCTCATAAACACAAGGAATTAGGATCCTGTAATTAAACTTTTTTTTTAAAGGGAGAAAGCAGTGTTAGCCACCAACCTAGATATAGGTAAAAGATCCAGTAAGACTTTAGCATCTGCTCTTATTTTCAATCGATTCATCAAAAAATTTATAAATAAATAATGTGCTTACAGTCTGAGGAGATTGTCCCCAACACCACAGATTGCATTCGCAACACTGTCCAGTGATGCCGCATCTCCCTGCAAAGGATAATCTCCTCCTCTCTCAGGCGCCTCACAGCCATCACCTTCTCAAAGACCTTCCTCTTTGTCTGGAGGTCTGCAGCAGCTACAGTTTAACAACATCAGATGGGAAAACATAGTAGCATATTATGATTCAAGAACAAAACATTCAACTACTGCTCAGATACTGGGAGCTTGTTTAAAAAGGATATTTATAAATCAAGAGCTTACGTTCACTTGTGCTCTGCTAGGGCCAAATGTCGGTCTGGATGAGGGCATCGCTGGATACGATTTGCTTTGTTGATTCAGCAAGCTTTTTGTAGTCGTCAACAGCAGCCGCCAAGCATTTCTTCTCAACTAAGATGACTGCGAATTCTGTGTCGCCTCTTGTTGCTATCTGTAAATATTCATAAAAAATTCACACCTTCACATAATGTATATATTTACATTTTAATCTACACTCATCAATTTGTTTGCTAGAACACCCATCACATCCATCTTAAACAAACCTGGATCTAATTTTATTCTGTTTACAAAGTAGCTGTACAAACTAAGTATCAAACGGTCCATTTCAAAGAAACTGGGACGTACCATTTTGTCTGTAAAGACTTTGTGTTCGTACTTTGATGATGACGACAAGCTCCTCTATTCGTGCCTGCAACGCTCCAAGGCTGCCATCAGTTTGATCAGTTTCTAAGTGAGAGGAATATTAATCAGAATATAGGATGAGTAACAGTCACCAAACTACAGTGGACTCTGTAATCACTGACTTGATGATATTCATTATAAGACATCTGTAGCCTTCATGTGCTGCATTATCATGAGATAACAAGTATGTTGGTGTTCAGGTTTATAAAACCAAACAGTACAACATCATTTCAACCCAGGTTCAATCCAATTTGATCAAACGCAACAACTCTGCCATAAATTCTGCTTTTACAACGCTTATTTTTCATTGTTTGTTGGCACTGTCAGAAATATCTTAATTCTACCTTAAGTTCTTTAATGAGGCGATGGTGGGTCCTATTGTTATACACGAGTGCATTATATTGAGACTCACCTTCAGCCCATTGCTGCACATCGGAAGCCCGGTTGCAGCACCGGTTCAGCATGGTGGTCAGCAGTCCCAGTAACTGCGGCAAGACTTTTTTTTGTTAAAAGTGTCATTGAAAACTCTTCCAGGATTATATCACACAGCATTGATAACATTGTGTATATATACTCATGCTGGCAGCCACTATATGACCAGCTTCTTAAGATAAAAGACATAAACTTTGTTAACGGTATACCCGAATCTCTTGCTGATGACACCCTTCTGCCTAAAGACAAGAACAATTTGCTAATTATAGATGATGTGATGAACGATGCCACTAACAATTTAGAAGTACAAAATGTGTTCACAAAGTATGTGCATCATAGGAATTTGAGTTGTATATAACTAGTTCAGAATTTGTTTATTCAAGGAAAATCCAGTAGAACCATTTCCTTGAACACTAACTACCTAATATTCAAAGGAGCTTGCAAAGAAAGGCGTCTGGACTTCTTTAAGTTACTTGAAGACGTTTCACCTCTCATCCGACAAGCTTCTTCAGTTCTAAGGTCAAATGGTGGAGAGTCCCAGATATAAACCTAGTTTTGGCGTTTTGTTTTTCGGGTAAACCAGTTTTTGTCTGAGCGTGTTGCTGGGTCTGAAATACACTGGGATGTCGTGCTTGGTTCACCCGAAAGACAAAACGCCAAAACACAGACTTAACAATGTGGTGTATGCTGTACAGTGCAGCGAGGAATGCCCAGACCTCTACATTGGAGAGACCAAACAGCCACTTCACAAGCGCATGGCACAACATAGAAGAGCCACCTCCACAGGACAAGACTCAGCAGTCCATCTGCATCTTAAGGATAAAGGACACTCTTTCGAGGATGCCAATGTTCACATTTTGGACAGAGAGGACAGATGGTTTGAAAGAGGAGTGAAAGAAGCATCTATGTCCACTGTGAGCGACCATCTTTGAACAGAGGCGGTGGTTTACGACACCAACTCTCTGCCATCTATAATCCAGTTTTGAGATCCCTTCCCAGACGCCTTAACGCCCACTCACATCCTGGGCCATCTGATCTCAGGAATTCGCATGATAAGGTGGGGCCAGGTTTCACAATGAACTCACCCGAAACTCTGGCTGATTGGGACCCACACCCAGTTTCACACCTTGGCTCAGACGATTAGAGGATCATCAGGGGGTCCTTTTGTCCCTCTGTGGGGGGTTACTCCCACTAGGTTTATATCTGGGACTCTCCACCATTTGACCTTAGAACTGAAGAAGCTTGTCGGATGAGAGGTGAAACGTCTTCAAGTAACTTAAAGAAGTCCAGACGCTTTTCTTTGCAAGCTCCTTTGACTACGGTAGTGACAATTTTTGAAAGGGCAATCCAATGTCTCATGCTGTTTTAGATGTGTCCTTAAGTGACTAAGGACATTTTTATCATTGAATGGTTGGCTACAACCACAAAGAGGGCAAAGAAATACTGCACTTTGATCTCTACTTTGCACAACTTTCTGAGAATGTATCCATGTTAAATGAATTTTCAAAGCATTCAGTGACTGAAATGTACAGATACAGCAATCATATGGACATGGCAAAGGACTGACTGAGGAAACATTCCTATGATGTAACCGATAGTGCTCAAGCACCTTTATCTGTTTTCCAAAGATAAGATTACAAAGTTTGCATTTGAACGCTATTGTATGATTTTTTTTAAAGTAACTGTGGAAGTGCTATCAATGGGGTTTTTTTCTTATTTTTAGCAATCAACATACCAAAATAGTATCTTTCTACACCAGCAAGGAGTTTCAGCCTTAACCTGAAAAGAGAGATTAAGAAATAGGTATAATACGTTATTGTCCAGCGCTTTGTCACTTTTTTTTTTACATAATCAGTTATCAAACACTGTATACATACAGGTGGTCTAACAACAACCACTTTTTAAACATTTGCTAATACCATCACATAGATATACAAACTAGACAAAGAGTTACAAACATCATATTAAAACTGGAACAACAAGGAAAATGTAATGCAGGGATCGCTGGTGTGTTTATGGAGTGGACACAAAAACAAACAAACAAACAAAAACAAGCTGTTTATTTCAGGGTGATGTCCAAAAACATAAAAGCAAGGCAAGGCGAAACAAGGGTGAAACTAAACTAAAACCTTAACTGCGGAAAACCTAAACTAACATTGAAAACAATAACGAGAGACAAGAACATGAAACTTAACAGGGACATGCAAACATAAAAGTGAAAAATGTCTAAACATGAGCACGAACCTGAGCAGTAGCAGAAATTCTGTGACTTTGACATGAAGATAAATAGACACTGAACAGACGAAGACAGAGGACTTAAATACATAGAAAGGAAAAGAGGGAAGTGGAAACACCGGGGAAACACAGCTGACACAAATGAACCTGAATGCCACAGGGTAAGTACAACAAAACAAACTGAACATGGAACCACCAGACTCTTCACAGTAAAACAGAAACAAGAAAGGGACGCAGTCAAGACAACACGAGCTTGACAAATAGAACACGGAACACGCATAAATACATGGGGAGACTCAAGGAAACAGATTAGGGAAATGAGGGCATGGACATAAAAGTAAAACACAGAAGACAAGACACATAACCAAGGTGACAGATGAAACATAACTAGGCCAGAACTCAACTAATTCTTAACTAATAATAACACAGGAATTTCACCTTATTTCAATATAACATCAAAATTAAACTCAAAAAGTCCTTCTAATGTACACTGGGGTTGAGAATAAAATTAGAAAAAAAAACTGTTTGGTAAATGTATTATTGATGGGTTCACCCTCAAGTTAACCTGAAATAGACCAGGCACAACAACTTAATAGTTCAGAAGATTCAACATTCCTACTTGTATACAGAACTATTTGCAATCCAAACCAAGTTCTACTGGCTAATTATATGATGATTGATCACTGCTTATATCATCCTATGCCTACAATATTGATGCCCCAGTTTTAATATGTACAATTCCAGAGAACTAAACTATGGAAGGCCGTTTCCGCCACTAAAAAAAAACAAACGGATACTTAACTCGAAATTTCGAGTTATCTTTCTCGAAATTTCGACTTATTTTCTCAAAATTTCAACTTAGCAACTCGAAATTTAGACTTATTTTCTCAAAATTTCAACCTAGCAACTTGAAATTTCAACTTAGCAACTCGAAATTTCGACTTAACTCGAAATTATGAGAGAAATAACTCGAAACTTTGAGAAAATAACTCAAAATTTCGAGTTAGCTCTGCCAATCAGTAATCTATGTGAATGACGTCATTTCCGTGTTACCCGGAAGCTGAAGCCCTCAGCTACAAATGCTACAGAAATGCTAACAGTATTACAGATACGGATCATGAATTCACAAATTGCTGAGTGTTTTAAGCGTATATTGCATATTATAGAAACATCAGATATATTAAAGTACACGTGAAAAGTAGTGCTTTTACTAAACATGAAAACAGAAATATAGGAAAATATCTTTTAAATAACTACCCCATCGGCTATGCAGTTTTGAAAAAGGGGGTGTGAAATGCACTACACACAGGTCTTTATCACCAGATTCCACATTTATTTATAGTTTTCCCTGCGTTATGACTGAACACAGTCTGACAGCTGTTGGTCCCAGCTGATTTCCCTCTCCCTCTGCTCCTCTCCGTCTCACTATAAAAAGGGAAGGAAAAAACCATCAGTCCAAATCGCCATCAGCTGTTTTCACCGGCATCTCCAGCACCGCCCCGTTGAGCTCACTCCACCACTCCTCCCCTGCAGCCGCGCCCGGGACCACACCTCCGCCACACACCCCCACCGCCCGACTGAGGCCAGGGAGCTGTCCTGCCGAACCTACTCCCCCCCCCCACCCCCCCGCGAGCGAGAGAGGAAATCGGCCACCGCCATCTGCGCCCCCAGCCTATGGACCACCTTGAACTTAAAGGGCTGTAAAGCCAGATACCACCGGGTGATCCAGGCGTTGGCATCCTTCATGCGGTGGAGCCACTGCAGCGGGGCGTGGTCCGAGCAGAGGGTGAATGAGCGCCCCAGGAGGTAATAGCGAAGGGAGTCGACCGCCCACCGGATAGCCAAGCACTCTGCCAGCTTCCGGCTGATGTAAAGAACGGGACGGTCGGCCCCCCCTTACCTGCTGGGACAAAACGGCCCCCAGCCCTCTGTTCGAGGCGTCAGTCTGCAGAACAAAAGGGAGGGAAAAGTTAGGAGTGTGAAGCAGCGGCTCCCCACAGAGAGACTTTTTCACCTGCACAAACGCCGCCTGGCACGGCCCCGTCCACTGAACCAGATCTGGAGCACCCTTTCGGGTGAGATCGGTCAAGGGGCTGGTCAGCTGCGCAAACCCTGGCACGAAACGGCGATAGTAACCTGCCAGCCCCAGAAACCGTCTCACCTCCTTTTTAGTCTTGGGGCGCGGGCAGGATGCGATAACAGCCGTCTTCTCCACCTGTGGACGCACCTGCCCGCCCCCCAAGTGGTACTCCAGATACTGTACCTCCCTCCGTCCAACCGCACACTTCTTCGGGTTGGCCGTGAGCCCCGCCCTCCTCAGGGACTCCAGGACCGTGGCCACCCGCTGCACATGCTCCGCCCAGGTGTCGCTGTGGATGATCACGTCATCCAGGTAGGCAGCAGCATATGCAGCGTGCGGACGCAGCACCCGGTCCATGAGGCGCTGAAAGGTGGCAGGGGCTCGGAACAAGCCGAACGGAAGCGTAACGAATTGGTACAACCCGTACGGAGTGGAGAAGGCCGTTTTCTCCTTGGACTCGGCAGACAAGGGAATCTGCCAGTAGCCCTTGGTTAAATCCAGTGTCGTGAAAAAACGGGCCGTGCCCAGCCGATCCAGGAGCTCGTCGACCCGGGGCATGGGATAAGCATCAAAACGTGACACTTCATTCACCTTGCGATAGTCGACACAGAACCGTATAGACCCATCCTTCTTCACCACAAGAACGATGGGGCTACACCAGGCGCTGTGCGACTCTTCTATCACTCCCATTTTCAGCATTTCAGCCAATTCCCTCTGATCGATTTGCCGTTTATGCTCAGAAAGCCTGTAGGGCCGTGAACGCACCGTCACGCCAGGCTGCGTTACAAAATTATGCTCAATGAGAGACGTTCGGCCTGGCAGGGGGGAGAACACATCTGCAAACCGCTGTTGTGAGACCACAACAGGGGTCTCACAACCACTACAATACATGTCATCTTGTGACATTAAATTAATAAAATTTGACAAATTAAAATTAACCTAATGCATTTTTTAAAGTTGATTTTGGATTCAAATAATAGAAAAATTGAATAAAAGGTGGAAAAACTGCTTTCATTGTTCACATGCACACATGCTGACTGAGGAAATGGGAATGCTTATAAATGGTCTCCAGACTGCCACTCTGAGACCTCTGCAGAAATGCATTTCACAAGTGTTTAGAAAAATATTGCCTCAGTTGTAATAGGAAAACACAGAAACACAAAGAAGTACCTCAAATTGCATTACAGTGGTATTTCACCAAAGACTTTTTCTTGGAACTCAGTTTTTAAACACCTGAAACCTTTGCTGTGACATTCACATGGGAACACTTTAGTCTTAGTTCACAACTCAAATATAATCTGTTGTAAAACAACAATGGCTTTTAAGCCATTGTCCGTGAATCAAACCTTTAGATAATGTCCATAACCCACACATTTGATTCCAACACACTGTTCATCTCCGATCTGAAGTCAGGATAGCTGTCATAATTTATCGACAGCTCCAGTACACACCCACATGTGTGTGCCACAGGTCATCTCTGGAAACCTTTAAGTTCGTTAAACCCAATGATGATGTTCTTTCCCAGATGTAAATCTGAACCTGTGCAAAACCTGAGGAACAAACACAAATGTTCCTTCTCAGCATTCTTCACATATGTAGTTAGATATTTCTGAATAATCAGCTTCTGGTGAGCCGTCATTGTTTCAGGGAAAGTGAGACACTTGAGAACTTTTCTCACAGTTGGTTGGAGGGTTTCATAAACTGAAGATAGATCACAAAGGCTTTCCCGTGGCATGCTGAGTGTTCTTGCCCACTGTTCAATAACATAGGCAGGCTCTTGGACAAGTGTTTTGTGTGCAAGCTCCAATAGGACTTCAGTGGCATTGCAGGCTGTTGGTATCTTTCTGCAGCTGTGGTTATCAAGTATGTCTATAAGTTCTTCTTGGTCCACGGTGCTAAAGTCTGATCGCCGCGCCTCTAACACTGTACGCTCAGAGTCAGGCATGAACTTAAGGAAATTCTCCACAGTATCACTCTTTACATATCCAAAGGCAGCTTGTTCCAGAATGGCAGGTGCAATTTTCACAGGCAGATATTTCTCTCTAACCCACCCAAATGCAATGATTCTGCCCACACTCTCCCACTCCGGTTGCCCAAAATCATGCCTTAAGAAGGGCACTTTGTAAACGTTTCCAGTGGTGCACTTGTCATAGAATTCTTTCCAGAATTCTGAAAGACAATCTCTCACAACTCCCCCATCGTCATGGGCCATTTCAGGTGTTCCATCAGGCAGTAAGACCTGGATTTTGATGTCGACATCTTCAAGGTCCTTATCACTAAAATGTGAAATGAGCTCTGACATTACCTGCCCTCTGTGGACCACCACTACTCTCCTCACTCTCTCACTGGATGGACCAGGTTGTGGAGAAAAAATCAGGGTGTCATCCAAATTTATTGGCTCACTGTCAGAAAAGGGGCCAACAAAAATAATGTCACTGCTGTGAGAAGTGTTAGCACTTAGAGACTGCGTGGAAGTTTGTGGAAGGTTATCGTTTGGAGTGTCTTCAATGTATGTCACATCATGGCTGATTGTTTCAAATGGAGCAGATGTTTGGACTGTAGTGACAGAAAAAGAAGAGGTTTGGTTTTGAGGACTCGCTTCAATTTCTGAAGATGGATACAAACCTGGGTTGGAGCTCTGAAGGCTGTCATTTTGTTTTTTCTTTGTGGTGAGGTAGAACCTGAGGATATTTAGTTTTGTGACATGATAAAGTTCTCCTACTGTCAATGCATCATCGACTATCATCTCTTGATAATCCTTCAGATCACAGTCAAAATCTGTTAAGGGCCCCTGAATGTTTCCCCCATCTGGAAAGAACAGGCCTGTTGCAACCTGTAATATGTCCCTTTTCTTGGCATCCTTGCAAATGTCTATTTTTCTTGTTCCTCCTCGTCTAGCTCTAACCTGCTTGAAAACCTCAGTGTCTTCATCATAATGCATCCATCCTATTTCTATTTTTCTATTTCTCTTCAGAGCATTTCTTTTATGGGTTGTTTGGGAATTTTCTTATTGCCGTGTGCTACTGCCATCCTCTTCAGATAATTTTCTTTTGGACAGTTTGGATTTCAGCCGTTCAAAAAGCGCTGACTTGCGGCTGCTGCCCCTCTATCTGCAAAATCCAAATACTGCTAGACGATCACCGTATGATGGCAAATAAGTCTTCAGCTCCTCATCTGTCATTAGACTTATGACACTGGCATCAATCTAAAGATGGAAAAATAATTTAATTTATTGAAACAACCAGCCTTGAAAATACAATCCTATTTTTAACTTAAGAACAATGAGGAAAAGTTGCATTTCAACCAGTATCTTGTTGGAATTAAGTACCTTCTCATTCTGCAAGGTCTGTATAATTTCCTCAGAGACTTCTCTTTGTTTCAAGAATTCAGTCAAGTCTCCCATGCTGTAAGGAAGGATGTAAATTAAAATTACAAAATTAAAATAAAGCCACCATATTATCATCAAAGTATCTGTGCCTACCTACATTATGAGCTCTGACTATGGTGGAGAAGTGGGAACTGCATTTTTAAGTGTCCATTTGCACTGTAACTACAATCAGCATCACAATACAGTCAATCCCACATTTTCTCAGTTGTCTGGTTACAGTTTTATTGGTTTTGTTCCTTATTTATATAGTTGTCAGTCATATTCCCTGTTTTGGGTGATTTGTGATTTTGTTTTATACAGTGCTGTACACTTATTACGCATGCTTTCAGCAAAACGTCTGTTTCACCAGACGTAACAGGTGTCATTAGCGTGTAACAGAAACCTTATAGGTGCCTTTGGTTAACCCTCACGTTGCATTCTGTTCAACTTTGTATGTAACAATCGCGGTCACACTGTTTTTGTATACCTTTTATCCAGTTATCATTTGTAGGAAGGCATTCAAAACTGAAGAACCTGGCGCCATTTGCTCCCCTCCACAGTCTCACTGAACTCTGTCACACACACACACACACACACACACACACACACACACACACACACACACACACTCTCTGACTCACTCACTGGCCTGCACCAGTTACCAGTCACTTTGTGGAGCATTGGACTGCCATTACCTCATAAGACTTTGTTGTTACACTATCTCTTACCGCATACCACTAAATCTCCATTTGCACTATTTGCCTATTTGCACTACTATGCCTCCTTACTTGAATATTGTATATTGTATATTGCATAGCTTTTTTTTTTTTTTTTTGTTATACGTAAAATTGTATTGTATTTATTTAAATTTTTACTTTTTAATTATTTTATTTGCATTTTTTAATCACTAGGGTTTGAGAGTAACGAAATTTCTATTCTCTGTATGTCCTGTACATGTGGCAGAATTGACAAATAAAGTTGACTTGACTTGACTTGACTTGACATTTGTTGTTATACAGTAGCTCACGACACGATCCAGTTTTGAGTGCGCACCCTTTTGCGCCATATCCTTCCGGGTAACAAGGAAATGACATCAGCCACGTAGATTTCTTATTGGCACCGCTAACTCGAAATTTTGAGTTATTTTCTCAAAATTTTGAGTTAATAACTCGAAATTTCGAGTTATTTTTCTCAAAATTTCGAGTTAATAAGTCGAAATTTTGAGTTAATAAGTCCGAATTTTGAGAAAATAACTCGAAATTTCAAGAAAATAACTCGAAATTTCGAGTTATGGATCTTTTTTTTTTTTTTTTTTTTTAGTGGCGGAAACGGGCTTCCATACTAAACATAGCTTTCAAGTTCCACCAGTTGGCAAATGAGTTAGCTAAGCAGCGCAGCAGTGCAACAAAGACTCAACAATTTATCCACAAGGCAGTTTATAAACTACAAATCTGTTTAGCACTCTAGAAACGCCTGCTAAAGACTTATTTTACAGTAGTAAGAGATTAGAAATGTATGAGCAGGGCTTAGCTTTAGTGCTCGCCTCTGCTGGGACTAATAATGTGTTATACTAAATGTGAGCTTATTAGCTTCCTGCAAAACACACTTTGGGGCCAATGCCACCAAGACCATACACTGGAACCCTATTTTTACATTAGGTGGCATGGATTTAAAAAAAAAAAGAAAAGAAAAAAGCAATTCTTAAATGCCTGCTACAATTCAACATTTATGACGATAATAATTCGTATTACAAAGGAGAAATAAGGTTTCAGAAAAAATAAAACTTACCACAAAAGCGCTCACAAAGACAAAATTGCTGCAAAGGCGGTAAATGCAGCTAGCCAAGTGCAGAGCGTTAGCTGTTCCAGTTCAAAGGTCTGTAACATACCACAGCACGTCCTCCTTTATCCAGCGTCAAAGACAATGCAGCAAAAAACCTTCCCAAGTGATTTTATTTCTGTTCGGAAATTAACGTTCCACAGCTTTCTTTCGGAGTAATGAGCAGGCATTCGGACTCGAAGCGACGATTCCAAGATGGTTCCCAGCTCCTCATGAAGAACAGGTGGCACACGTACGTACGTACGTAGGCACGTATGTGATGTCAGTGTCGACTCAAATTATTCAAGGGCAATGTCTGAAACTAATCAACATATTCAAGTACTGATAACTTGAAAAAACAAACTTGTTCAAACTACTCAAAGAAATAAGGGTGTATGAACTTATAACGGGTTTTTAAGTAGTTGCAACTCATTTCATTTATCAAACTATTACTATTCGGTCTTACAGTGCAGGAATAAATCTGTGATTTCTGAGTTCAGTCCTGCATTGTGGGTCCTCCCTCTGTTCGCCACACATCTGCTTCCATGGTACTTCTCTATTAAAGTACAGCAAAGAGGAAACGGATGAATCAATATGGATTAACATAGCAGGACACGCTGGTGAAGGATATCTGTGGCTATTTGCTCTCTAAAAGTGACGAAGCTTCTCAGTGCTTTTCTGTTATTGACTACTGAATATGGCAGTAGTTCTGTGAAGTTTCTGTTCTGTGCAATCTTCACCAAAATAAATGTCTGCAGCCTTGAACTTTCTGGTGACGTTGGCCACACTGTCATTTCACACAACAGTCTGAATACCTGAAGCTTAAAAGAAACGAGTCTTTCCTGCGCAAATGTTTTATCAAACAACACTGTCTGCACTGTGGATGCTCACAAAAGGATGTGCCATCACTGGTTGTATGCTTGCTGCTGCATGGTCATTGGCCAGCCTTTTGCTGTCAGCTGACGCATATCAGTCTTCACTCCCTCCTTCCATCAGTCACTCCTGTGTGAATGTCTGGTCTCCGTACCTACCTCTCAGCCTGCAGTCTGACATTTGGCTTTAAACTGCAGTTTGAACATCTCTCACAATAAAGAACGAAACTCATTCAGGTAAGTTTTACACACACTAACACGCTGGGAACAAATAGTCATTTCTACTTTACATGTCTCCTTTATTTGCCCAATTTGGTAAGATAAGACTTAGTAAAATTCTATTGTTAGTGTTAAATCCTATTTAAGGATGCCAGAGCACCCTTGATGCTGCACTAAAATTGTGATAAATTCTACTCTGTGCATAACAGGAGCTGTCAGTTTGTTCTGAGAGGCAATAAATTCAGACCATTGCAGAACATTAAGAATGTTGCAGGCTGGCAGGAGATGAAATGGATTGTTTGTCCTTGTAGCCATTTTTTTCTGTTATTTCTTTTCATTTCTATTGACTCCTGTTTTCAAAAGCGCTTCTGCGTCAGTGTGTAACTAAACAGAATTCCTCTTTGGCTACATGTGCAAGTAGCTATTAAAATATTTTTGAGACATGTAAGTCCTGGACAAAACCATTTCTATACTAATGTTTCAGTATCTATTTGGCCTTTCTGTGTGAAGTGTTGTGTTGAGGAATGACATTTTCTCTGCTGCTGCTGTTATCATTAGATATTCTGTCTGTGGTGGTGGAAGACCAGGCCTGACCCCCTCGGATCGGGGTTTGAATGTCACCCTGCAGAAAAGGCTGCTAAAGTTTAAAACCTGCTGCTCTTTATAAAAACATTTTGGTAAAAAAAAAATTATTCTCCTTGAGCACTCAAACTGTTCTATACAACATTCACAGATTCACACCCATTCATACAGGCATTGTTTTCTATGCGTTTTCCAGGGAAGCGCTTTCTATCTAACATTCACGCTCCAATTGATCCATCAGAGTGCAACTTGGCGTTAGTATCATGCCCAAGGATATTTGGCATGTAGACTGGAGCAGCCCAGGACCAAACCTCCAACCTTCTGATTAATAGATGACCTGCTCCAACAATTACTTATTCTTTCCTAAATGAACCTGTACAGCTCTACATTGTTGTACATTTCATAGAGTTAGAACACTGAATGCCTGTCAGAGATTTATTTTACTGTCTGTGTTTCTTTCTATGGTCTTTCCACCATCTCAGCTCCTGACAGCTTCCTGCCATCCCACCCGGGTTTTTTGTTTTTGCTCTCCCTTATTAAAGCTTAATTTTCCCAGGAGACCAGGGAACCAGCCTAAATACAGATGATTTCATTATTACATGACCAAACCTCTATACTCCCAAATATTTTCATAATGTTTAGTGAAAAAAAGTTGTCTTTAAAGCAATACATAAAATACAAACAACCTGTAAAAAGTTGACATCATAACATATAAGCACAAGATACTAAAACTGTAAACTATGTCATATCAGGAAAAGAAATGGACTTGAAGTACAGAGTACTCAGTAAATACTGCATTAACTTTAAAGTTTAACGTTTAGGATTACGATTTTAAAGAAAGCAATAATTAAATTGAAACCACCAAAATATATAAGGCCCATTCTAATTGCAAGTATTTTAACTCTTGATACTTTAAAAGTGCTAGAAATATTTTTATATAATGTAGTTTCCATTGACTGTACACTGTATGTTGTATACTTTTATACTTTTAGCTCTCTTTTGTGGATGGAAGCAGAGCTGGAAGCTTACACGGTCACTTAGTGGTGAGGGCGAGTTGTGTATTTTTCTTTAGAAAAAAGTCTGTGACTCTATTTGTTATTAACTTTGTGTTTTGAGTGACAGGATGTCTCCTCATTGTCACAATGTTGAAATCTATCAGGAGATGTATGTGCAGAGTATTATTGGATAGAATACTAAGTCTCAGTGTCAAAATCAAGACAACAATAGCTTGTTACAGAGGTGCAAAGACAACAGGTTGTTTCTGTGTGAACTGCTGCTGCTCTGCAAATGCTGCACAGTTATAAAATACTGGAAAGAAGAGCAATGTTAATTCATGTGTAACTGTGACTTTTCCAGTTTTCTTTCACTTTTACCAGAAACTGAAAGTTTTTCATTCTTAGCAAAACCACATTGTTAATAAGGGAGAGCAAAAACAAAAAACCCGGGTGGGATGGCAGGAAGCTGTCAGGAGCTGAGATGGTGGAAAGACCATAGAAAGAAACACAGACAGTAAAATAAATCTCTGACAGGCATTCAGTGTTCTAACTCTATGAAATGTACAACAATGTAGAGCTGTACAGGTTCATTTAGGAAAGAATAAGTAATTGTTGGAGCAGGTCATCTACAAGACAGCTTTCAGCTTGAACTCAATGCAGTATTTTGGTGGGATATGAACTTTCCCAGGTAACAATCGTACTGTGCTGTGATTCTTCTACAGCCATTTATTTTGTTAATCAAATACTGCTATGGAGACACCCATCAATGTTTCAATGCACCTTCTCTGTTCAGGGTCATGAGTGGGCTAAAGCCTACCTCAGCATGGTTTAAAGATGAGGTGCACTTCTGGCAGCTTAACATAACAAGTGTTTTAACATACATGGAAAAAGTTGTTGCACTCCAATTTGCACTGTGGTAAGAGTGAAAAGTTGAGCACTACCTGTTTCTTCCAAAAAACATAGTTTTTATGAAGATAAATACTATGTCTGTCTGTATTCATATATTTTTGGGGCCCAAAAATTGGAAGTTTACTATACTTGTGGGGCCCAACAGGCCTTATGGCGCCCAAAATCCTGGTCCACACAAGTTTGAAGGCGTTTTTGAGACTCAAAATGTGGTTTTAGTGACAGGGTTACAGTTGGGTTATGGTTAGGTATAGGGTAAGGGTTAGGCATTCATTTTTCATGGTTAAGGGTAGGGTAAGTGGCTACAGAAAGCATTATGTCAATTAGATGTCCCCACAAGATATGAATACCCAACGTGTGTGTAAGAGAGGGAGAATTAATTTTCCCAAAATTAAGCAAATGCTTAATTTTGCCTCACACTAAAGCCAACTTTAGTGTAAGGCTGCAATATAAAATAGTGAAAGAGTGACTGGTTTCGAATATCTGAATGCACTGTCAAACAAGAAAACACTATATCAAACAAATGGTTTCTATAGTGTTACGTCTGGTTCAGTTTGGGTAAGAAGGAAAAACAGCCGAGTCCGTGTAGGTGACAAACATAGTGATTTTATTACATACTTCTAAGACAGAAGCATGGGAAGACAAGCGTACAGCCACAGATCTCCAAAGAGTGGACAGCTCCCCGTCCTTATGTAACCCATGATGACATCACACAGTTAGACCTTACTGGAAATGATAACAGTCTCCCCATAGTCCAAAGTTCTCCTTATACAAACATCAGATGATACTTTAGAGAAAACAAGTGTGTGACATGTCAGGTTGTGCAGTTCTGTGAGCCTGTGTGTCCAACTAGAGAATGTCCTGACATGACCTCCCTGTGTAAATAAGGGTGAACGTGCGTGTTTACATAACTCTCTATGTGCCTGTTCTGATGTAGGCCTGCAAATGAATTAGAACAAGGTCCTGCTAGACCCTCCAGTTATGGACGGTGAATACAATGCTGTGGATACCATTTGAAACTTGATTACAATGATGATAACCTGCATACATTAATCTTTACTCAGATTACCATAGATATAAAACAAAGATTATACTGTCATCAGATTCCACAATGGTAAATGATTAATGATTGATACTTCTAAATATAACTGTGATCATAAGAATACAAAATAAAATATCTCCTGGTCACATTCCTCCTCTTTGGGCTGGCTTGCCAGCCCAACTCACACCAGGATTTGTCTCCAAACCAAACAAACACGTTATGACACTTATCAACCCCAACACCTCCGTTGTTTTCCAATTTTCCCACAACCCAGCTGTTCTTTTAGCTTCAGACTCGAGTTTCAGCCTGTCACGCTTCAGGCCCCTTTACCACCTCCTCTTGGAGTGAAGAAACGCCCTCGGATCCTTCTTTCTTCGACTTCCGGGGTTAGACCACCCTTCAGTCGTTACACAGATCTAGGGATTATTCAAACAAAGATCTGTGTGTTTGATGTCCGTTGTCACCGCCGTGTCCCCCTTTTTGCCAAAAGCCTCTCGAACCTCGTTGGTCTCTGGTGTTCCTAGTTTTCGCCAACCCCTTCCTGGTTATCGCTGTGGTTATGGGATCCATCTTCTCAAGGAGCCCCAAGGCCATGACACTTGACCCCAGTTGCTGTGAAGGGTCCCCATATCTCCGTGTCCCCGTCTGGTGTCTGTTCCCTTCTCTGCAAGAGACAGAAAGCCAACACCTCTCCTGCGCTGGCTCTCCTAACCTAATGTTGTTGACTTTGTTTATTCCAATCCTATGCCATGCTTATGTGTATAAGCGTGCATGCACTTAACCCTCTGCACGTGAAGTCAATAGCTCCAATATATCAATCCGATCCGTTGTCGGATGAAGCTTTTGACCTTCACAGACTAAGTGCCAGCTCCTTATAAGCACATTTGCAATGTGTGTATAAAAATGAACAACAGACCTCAAACAAATTGGGCATTCTTAATTCTAACTTGAGTGTAGTACTCAGTTTCTGATCATCTAATTATGCTTCTCACTGGTCCCCTAAATTGTCTAAAAACCTTTAATTTTGCCATACCTAAATTATTAAAACACAGACCAAATCATAGACCCCCTATATAGCTTTTGCCTTTATGAGCACACTTCAATAATGAGCAACAACCTGCAATCTGTACCAAAAATCTTCATGGTCACACCTGCAATTAAAGATCAAATGCACTTTATACCTGTTTTAATTCTTCCTTATATAGAACCTCCTCAGTTTCAGGTTAGTTGCGATTAATCTCAATTAATCGTTCTAGTTGTATTTTGCAATTCAGCTAAAAAGCAAACCTGTTAAAGTAAACAGCTTATTTACAACCACCTGCAAATCATAAGAGTAATAAACGATTCAGCACAACAGACAAGTATCATGTTCAGGTTTCTCCAATCATTAAATCACTATTATTGCCGCAATTTGCTTTATTCACCCTTTGGCAATATTACTCCAAGAGAGAGAGAGAGAGAGAGAGAGAGAGAGAGCCCCTAATGGCCAGTTAGTGGGCTCTAGGTTAAACTGTCCCCAAATTAGTTATTTGTTATTATTACTTGTTTTCATGTCACTTGTCTGTTTTCTACTGCACCCTTCTCACCAAAGCAAAGCAAACATTAGCAGCATATTGACCGTAGTCAGCCATCCACATCCCATAGATGCTATAAAAACATTTCCTGTAAAAGAATCACACATAAATTCATCCACCCTCTTGTTCTATCTCGGTGGAGGTTAACCTTAAGTCGTAGTCAAGTCTTGTCAGCTTTTACCAGTCAGTCCGTTTGTTTTATTTCCAGTCTTTCATCCATTCATTCATTCATCCATTTTTCTTTCTTTGCTGATAGTGGAAACCATCGCCGCATTTAGATTTCCGCCCTCAGCAAAATGACGTCATTTCAAAAGAAAAAGAAGAACTTGAGATCGGATTACCTCGCTGAATCCTTTTTTGGGCAGGGACTCTCATTTTCTAATTGTCCCCATATAAGTGGCTTTCTCCTGTGCCCATTTTAATGTGGAGAAACTCACTTGCAACAATTTTCTCGCCGACGTGTAATGCTTGTAATTTCCGATGTGCAGATCTGCTTAAAGAAAAGATTCACAAACAAAAATCAGTGCACTGTTCAAAATATAAAACAAAATAAAATAAAAGATAACAAAAACAAAAATACCAACGCCCGGGTCTTAGGACTTGTCACTGAATATTCCTCCCATCAATAAAAATACCCACCTAAACCTACACAGAGTCAAATCAACACCACCTCAACCTTTTCCTATTCCTAAACCTATATGTTTTGCGTTCGTGAAACAAAATAGAACCGTTTCCATATTAAGTAATTTGAGCTCTTAAAATGTTTTAATTCTCTTAATTCTGCCAGTTTATTTCAACACTTATTCAATGTCTTTTATTCAACTGCTACTTGGTCACTCAAATTTTACCTGTTCAAATTGCCTAGGGTTCAACAAAGTCTAGATCCCCGTTATCATGAAACTTGAACGGGTGTACGATGATTTACTTACAGTAATTTAGAATCATCACTCAACCTAACTCTAATACTGGCACTGCGTGACTTTTCTCACACTGGAAACCAGAATTTAGTACAGAACTTTAATACCTCAGGCAATCGTGTTCAAGGGCTGCCCCCCCCCTTTCTCTTCTTCTTTGTCCGTGTGTTCCTCCTTTTATTAAATCTCCATCACAATGATGTGGTGCTCTGAAATAAGACTCACACTGTTAATTCATCGTTTTCACTCTGCACCACTGCTCAGGCTGTTTTCTTTTCTTTTTAGTGTACAGTAAACAATTGAGTCGAGGCCTTAAGCCCCAGATATCTCGCACGGGCATCGTTTTCATAACCAAACCGCTCCGGACCCTGCTCCCCAGACCACACAAATGCCCTCTGGGCTTATTATTGTAACAGATTCTGTATTTGGATTTGTTGTGTGCAGCATTGAGCCTTTGTTAATAAAGCATTCTTCATTGCAGCAGCTGGAGCATTGTGTGTCACTTCTTAGTGAATTGAATCAACATTTTGATTTTGGTGCATGGGTGTATATCAGTTTTCACTCACTCAACGAGTGCATAAGTGTTCATGTGTGTGTTTCTCTTCATTCTAAGTCGGCGGATGCAGAAGTGTGTGTTTGTGTGTTTGTATTCATCACCTTCCTGCTCTGTTGTTTGGGTAAACCAGCGGCCTGACGCATGCCCTGGGGTCCTCCCCTCCTCTTTGGGTCTGTTTTCATCCGTTGTTGCAGCTGCCTGCATCTTCTCCTTGTAACTTGACCCTTTTGCTTCTGTAGCTCTTTCAGGGTTTACTCCTGCTGTTGGAACTTTGCGTCAAGTCTGACGACCTCCTGCTCCAGCAAGCTTCCGCCTGATTTCAAGTCCTGTACGTGAAACTCCACGTCTGACTGATGAGTTCAACTAGCAACCAGCTCCTCCGGAGCCGTGCTCAGTTTCTGCTCCGATGCCTTGAGCTCTTACTGAAGGCAAAAACCTCAGAGTCTTTTCCTTCCACGTCAGATTGGAGTCTGTTTATGTTGTCCTTACTTTGCTCCACGGCCTTCTGCAGCTCTGCTGTTCGGCTCTTCTCAGAGGTCAGCATTCTTTTGCTCACCCTCCCTTTTCCTCCGGGCTTAATGCGCGTCTCGTCACAGCTTTGTCAGCTGAAGCTTTAGCGTTCTCCATCTCCGCTGCATGAGATTGTTTTCTGCAGCACTGTTGACATCCTCAAGTTGTTGTTATGAGTCCAGCTGGTGTGGCCTTCAGGGGTCAAAGGGTCAAAGATGGTCGCGGAGAGGGCAACGATGGTAGAGGGGAGGGTAGGAGTCCAGGTCAGCTTCGGCTTTCAGAAAAAACAAAAACAAAACAAAACAGGCGAACAGGAAAATGATGTTGTGCTGGCTGTGTTGTGTTGGCTGTGTTATCCCGAGAGGGGAGAAACAACGAGATCTCCCTTCCCCCCTTTTTTTGTTTTTTCTCACCATATAATCAACTCATAACCCCCCAAGTTGACAGGACAACACAGGTACGTGTTAAAATTCTTAAGATCCTGTTTAGAAACCTAAAAAGGAATTTTCTACCATTCAGTAGTCCTTTGTCTTAAACACTCAACAAAAACATATCCCACTTTAACCACTAAATTTGTCGTATCCTCACTTAATCATCAGACCAGTGTCTTTGTCTTTTAACGTTAAGTTGTCGTCCTGCAACCCAGAGAGTCTATTTGTCAGTAGTGGATAAACTATATCATTTAAAAACAGGTGTATGTTAAGTGTCGCTACTTTAACCTTGCATGTACGTGCACATGTATGTAAGCTGTTTCTTCATTGCATGTATGGGTGCGTCTGTATATAGAATAGAATAGAATTCCACTTTATTGTCATTGCACATGCACAGGTACAGGGCAACGAAATGCAGTGTATGGGTTAATTTAACTTTTTCTCAAATGAGGCATTTCTCTAACACGCACATGTGTCTATTCCTCACACTTCTCATACCTTTCTCTGGTTGTGTGTGGTTTTATTTGTTTCAGTCATTTACCAGGAACATCTTTTCCTTTTCTCCATGTCTTCTGCCAGAGGTTAATACTGGTGAGATTCAGGGACACAGCACCCAGAGCAGTTCAGCGAGAAAAACCTGCCTAAAACTACATTCTCTCTTTTTTTTCCGGGAGGGGTGGGGACAACTCTGGTGTCCAGCCGTGAATTTTTAGCCAAAGCTTGGCCTGTCTTCTGCTTC
Source organism: Copadichromis virginalis (assembly GCF_057382275.1). Lineage (NCBI taxonomy): Eukaryota > Metazoa > Chordata > Actinopteri > Cichliformes > Cichlidae > Copadichromis > Copadichromis virginalis. Next base: position 277,676 of record NW_028188591.1, read on the forward strand.
CGTACTCAGGTTTCCAGGTTAAGAAAAAACACCTGTATGAGGACACTAAACATACATTTAGTATTCGTATAAACATAACTGCCTAAATTATTGAACTCTTGAGGAGGGTTGATTTAACTCTTTACTAACTTTAAACCCCACAAGTAAAAATTTCATATGTTCTTGACTGCAAACACATAAACTGCTTGATGTTATTACTAATCATTTTCCTCCACAACACTCCAAATCATGTTCTCTCTTGTGTCCAGCAGGGGAATAAGGTGACCTCTACTCTCACTGCTTCCCCAGTCAGAGACAATATCTCACTCACACTTCCACACTTTATTGTTTTCCTTTTTTCTTGACTATTATTATTTCACAGAAAATCAACTGACCTACTTCTCCTTCCTCTTCTGTCATGCAGAAAGTCACACACACACAGCACTCGGCCCCCACCTTGTCTTTCTCTCACAGACACACCTACACACACACACACTCTAATCGTCCTTTCACAACAAAACTTCACAAACGTCCACTGCAACAGTTTTAAGCACGCAAAGCCAGCGAAAATTCACTCTCACATTCACTTCCCTAACAACTACAAAGTTCTCACATACAAAAATAATCCAGACAATCTACCATGCACCGTTTTCCCTCCTCATACGAGAGACTCAACCAACTTTTAAAAGCTTTATTTACACAACATCAAATGAAGCACAGATCTCTGCCTTTTCCAGGTAGAGAAGAAATACGACCCAACTAAAAAATCTCCCAGCAATCACACAAAGTTCTCAAATCAAATCGTTTTTTCACACTCTGGATCCACACAGAAGAAATTCAACAACACAAGACAGTTTATACAATTTACACTTTTAAATGCACACACACACACGGGTAATTTATATACAATATACACACGGGCCCGTATAAACACACCGCATGCCAGAACCACTTATCTCGTATATTTCTCTAGCGGTGTTCCTATATTTTAGACTGATTTATAAGCATCTATAGCCCAGGGCCGCGCCCTTGCTGGTCAATTAACGTTTCAAGTACGCCGCCTTGAAAACGGTCACATTACTAAATTCTACTTAATTTATAACCGTTTCCCGCAGCTGGAAAGGAGCTCCACCTCTGGCGCTAGTATCAAACCCACGCCTTCAGCTATACTTAAAACTCACAAGGCAGCCACGTTAAAAGGTCACGGCCGGGTCCGCGACCCTGTCGATCAAAAAATGCAGTATAAGACAATCACCCATTGATTGTCTAGCCTTTTTTGACGGGAGTCCGAATCCCCGCGGAAGGCCAACTCCGGGCTAAAACCTAACCACGCGTCCGCGATTAGGGGTCAGTGCCACCTGCTGGACGAACTGCATTCCTAGGAGACCGCGTCTCCAGTCCTAAATAAATATACTTGTTTTAAAAGCCTCACGGTGAGCTCTCAGCCCCCCCGTTTAATTATCTGAAGCCCAAAACCGCGTTTTTGCTACCCAATTAAAACCAAATGCCCTACACTAGCTGCTGATCTGGCTGGCACCCAGTCAACTTTCCTTTACACTCTTTAAACCGTATTAACTTAAACACATAACCTCTTAACTCAAAATTCACCCCCAAAATAAACAGCAATGAATTTAGTCAGACTACTATGCCCTATTTTAAAACTAATTACTCAAGATCACTATGGACCAACGCCAGAAGCCCATACTGAGTGAATATTATTTAATTAAATTTAGTTTTAACTTCCAATATAGCGCCTTTGGATAAAAATCAACAGGTGGCACTCACCTTTTTTATGTCACCTGGCGTCACTCAGATAGGCTGCTGGCCTCCGCCCCTGTTTGTCACCCACACGATAGCTGCAAGCTCCCCTCTCCCCCAACCGGAGTTTCGGCACCAAGTTGTTACGTCTGGTTCAGTTTGGGTAAGAAGGAAAAACAGCCGAGTCCGTGTAGGTGACAAACATAGTGATTTTATTACATACTTCTAAGACAGAAGCATGGGAAGACAAGCGTACAGCCACAGATCTCCAAAGAGTGGACAGCTCCCCGTCCTTATGTAACCCATGATGACATCACACAGTTAGACCTTACTGGAAATGATAACAGTCTCCCCATAGTCCAAAGTTCTCCTTATACAAACATCAGATGATACTTTAGAGAAAACAAGTGTGTGACATGTCAGGTTGTGCAGTTCTGTGAGCCTGTGTGTCCAACTAGAGAATGTCCTGACATGACCTCCCTGTGTAAATAAGGGTGAACGTGCGTGTTTACATAACTCTCTATGTGCCTGTTCTGATGTAGGCCTGCAAATGAATTAGAACAAGGTCCTGCTAGACCCTCCAGTTATGGACGGTGAATACAATGCTGTGGATACCATTTGAAACTTGATTACAATGATGATAACCTGCATACATTAATCTTTACTCAGATTACCATAGATATAAAACAAAGATTATACTGTCATCAGATTCCACAATGGTAAATGATTAATGATTGATACTTCTAAATATAACTGTGATCATAAGAATACAAAATAAAATATCTCCTGGTCACAATAGGTAATGTGATGCTCAGATATGGTTTGGGACCCACAGTGTAAAGCTTCCAACAGCTGCCCACTTGATGGAGACCTAAAAACTTCTTACATTGTTGCAGGGATGTTTTGGGTGCACCTTCAGACAATGAAGTGACAGTGTTTCATCAAAGGTCCTCACAATGGATGAGTCAACAGAGGTTCGAACAGATGGCAATTCCCTGTTGAAGGCTGTATATTTATGCCGGCTACGTCTGACTCGGCTGCTCCTGGAAGGAGGAGCCTACATTAATGAGAGTAATGAGCATGGTGAGACACCACTTATGGTAGCCTGCAAGACATGCTATACAGATTCACAGAGTGTACCCCAGCACAAGATGGTTCGGTAAGTTTTATATATTTTTGTTGAGCATTAATATCTTCTAGATAATTGATAAAATAAATGTACCCTTTACTTTACTTTACCTTACTTTACTTTTACTACAAGGTATCTTCTTGAAAATGGTGCTGATCCAAACATCCAAGACAAGACTGGGAAAACGGCTCTAATGCATGCATGTCTTCAACAAATGGGAGCTGAAATTCTGTCACTTCTTCTTAACAGCGGAGCTGATCCAACCCTGGAGGATCATGGAGGTTTATCTGCGTTAGTTTATGCAGTTAATTCTGGTAACAGGGACATTCTTAGTGTACTCTTAGATGCCTGTAAAGCCAAGGGTAAGGAAGTTATCATCATCACCACCAACAAACTGCCATCTGGCCATCAGGTGACAAAGCAGTACCTTAATGTTCCTCCATCTCCTGAAGTTGAAGAGAGTCTGCATTACTTACCAGCATCTTGCTGCATGTCGCCATATGAGGTCCAGCTACGAACGCCTCCTCAGGGCTCTTCAGCAAAAACCTCTCCTCAACCTGGCAGCCCCCTTCGTGCCCTCAAGGATCCCCAGTGTTTAGGCTTAGGGCATGGCCTGATCAGATTTCAACCAGGTTCACCAATGCAACATCGAAGTCCTCTACGTGTTCCCGATGTGGATAAGCGACCTAACTTCCATCAGCTACACTCAGAAGCCTGGTCCAAAAGTCCTTCCCTGTTGCTCCAGCAGAGTCAGGCGTCCTCTCTGACTGAGGAACCAGTGGAAATTACTCCGGAGGAGGTGCTGTCTTTCAGAGTCGAAGAACATCCTCCTGCTATTTCACGGCACCAGAGCATTGATTTCAAAGATGCAAAAGGACTTGTGAAAGCATTAGAGATCTTATCAGGAAATGACAACAGGGGAGGTGGTGGGAAAAAAGGCTTTGGCAGAAAGATGTCATATGACAGTGCTGCAAGTTCATTATATTCTGTTTCACACCCAAACTTGCTTCAAGATAGTCTTGCCTTTTCCCATGAATCCAGACCTGCAGATGAAGATTCATCTGACTGTCTTACACAGATGAATGTTTCCAGTCTGCAAAATGTGGTGCGTCGGCGGAACATTGGTATTGCCCACTACAGTTCTGACTCTCAGTTGCAGCAATTCAGCAGCAGAGACAGAACCTCAAAGAGCAGTGGTGGTGCTGGATTGGCAGCGGAAAGACACAAGCTGGTCACCAGCAGAGCCTCCAATCTGTCGGAATCCAGGGAGTCCTTGGAGAGCTCGGCCCAGAGGCGAGCCACTACAGGGCTGGAGCGAAGAGGCTCAGGAGCTCTTCTTCTGGATCACATTGCCCACACACGCCCCGGATACCTGCCTCGTTTGAATCCTCATATTCCCATACCAGATATTGGGGTTAGCTCTAACTCTTCCTGCCCTTTGAGTGGAAGTACCAAGACACTGAACGGTGTTCTTATAGGCCCAAAACCTGTTCTACCCTGTGTACCTGTTTTCCCCAAGGATCTGAAAGCCAAGAAAATGTTGTGGAGGCGTCACTCAATGCAGAGTGACCAAATAAAACAACTTGCCAACTTTGCGGAAACTTTTGGGCACTAGAAAAAAAAATCTCTCAGGAGAAAATATGTGTGCAATAGCTGTATTATAGCTATAACCCCATCTCTAATGCCAATTCATATGTGCTTTAAAAGTGATTATAGATTAGATGTGCTCACCTGTGTCAGTGTGTTGTTTTAGAGTAACATTTTAATTATCACCAGGGCAGTTTGGAAATGATAATTATAAATACTTTAGTATGAAACATTGCATTTCAAATACCTTGAAAACAAATGTATTTAAATATTGTAGTAATTTTGTAAACAGTTGTGAATAGAACAGCCCTCTTCATTAATACTTCGGCCATCCAATCATATCAATTAATGCTGTATGTTTATTGGTGAGTCTGTTCTGAGAAAAGTGACTAGTGTTATTATATTAGATTAGATGAAACTTTATTAATCTCACGGGTGGGTTCCTCCGGGAAATTGAGTTTCCAGTAGCACAGCACCGACAGAAGTTGCATGTTACAGACACAATAAAGGGGAATGAGAGTAAGGATATAAGCATAATTATACCATATATACACATATATAAATACAGACTATATAATAGAGATAAATAGGAATACTAGTGGATTCCACATTTGAGTGAGTCTATTGCACAATGATTATTGCACAGTCGGATGTAAGAAATATATTGCAAATATAGCACAAGGAAAAAAGCACTACAGGTCAGTTGTTCCCAACCCTCCTTTGTCCCCGTTTCCTCTCTCTCTCTCCTCCAGTGAGGAGTTAAGCAGTCTGATGGCGTGTGAGACAAAGGAGTTTTTAAGTCTGTTGCTTCTTGACTTTGGGAGAAGCAACCTGTTGCTGAATAGGCTACTATGATTATTTACGACCGTGTGCAGAGGATGCCCAGCATTGTCCATAATGTCCAGCAGTTTCTTTAATGTCCTTTTCTCTGCTACTGTCACCAGAGTGTCCAACTTCATGCCGACTACAGAGCTAGCCTTTGTTTAGTTTTTCCAGCCTGGATGAGTCCTTCTTTGCTGTGCTGCACCCCCAGCACACCACAGCATAGAACAGTACCCCGGCAACCACCGACTGGTAAAACATCCTAAGGAGCTAGTGTTGGTTTTGTCTGTGAAGGTTCTCAGTCATCCAGGTCATCGTAGTCTAAGGAGCTTGGAAAGAAAAAAAAGTGTCTGGACTTCTTTGAGTTGCTTGAAGACATTTTACCTCTTATCTGAGAAGCTTCTTCAGTTCTAGAGTCAAATGTTGGAGAGTCCCAGATTTAAGCCATGTGGGAGTGCCCCCCAGAGAGGGACAATGGACCCCCTAATGAACCCCTACCTAATTACATGAGCCAAGGTGTGAAAATGGGTGTAGTTCACAATCAGCTAAGGTTTTCGGTGAGCTCATTGTGAAACCTAGCCCCACCCTATCATGTGATTTCCTGAGGTCAGAAGTCCCGGGATGTGAGTGGGCATTAAGGCGTCTGGGAAAGGATCTCAGAACTGGATTATAGATGGCAGACAGTGGACACAAAGGGCTTCTTTCACTCCTCTTTCAAACCATCTGTCTTCTTTGTCCAAAATGTGAATATTGGTGTCCTCGAAGGACTGACCTTTGACCTGTAGATACAGATGGTCCACCAAGTCTCTTCCAGTTGACGTGGTATACATATACATATATATACATGTATAGATATATTTTTTTCGGATCCAAATAAACAGATGCGACCAATTAGATCCCTCCATCTGGCAACAAGTGCACTCCTAACTCAAGTCATGCGCTAGTACTGATATGGAAATAGTAAAATAATACTTTACCTCAGTCAATGTGGTCCCAATAAGAGCTGAAATTGCCCCATTGGCATCCTGAATATATATGAAAGCTTCAGATCGTGGATCAAGCCATGACATTTTCCCTGTTGCTGCTGCCTTGAGAGGATTGGATAGACCCAGAATCTGTTTCTTCCTTTTCTTGTTTAGAAAGCTCACGACCAGCTTATCGTCAGTTGACGTAAACTTTTTTTCACAGTGCATTTTTTGATGATGAATTTTCAGCAAAAATACAATGCATTCCATTACATGGCAAATTCAGATATAGTTCTGCAATCTGTTGGGTGTTTAAAGGCCTTTAGCCTTGCACATACTAATTAGAAAACTGAAAAAAAATTGTGTTATCTCTTATGTACCAACCACCTGGTCCTTATGCCCTGATATTGAAAGTTAAAGACCCTACAGTAAAATTTATATCTCAGTGGTGCAAAAATGTTGGAATAAATAAGGGACGGATAAGGGCCAAAATTAATTATCTCAGTCTCATGTACATGCATTCTTTATTCACATACATACTCTATATTGTCAAAAGTATTCATTTACCCATCTCCAACTCATTGAATTCACATGTCCCAATCATGTACATGGCCACAGGTGCACAGAGGTTGCCAGCTTTCTGCAGAGTCACAGTTCAGCCACAATGACGAATCAACTTCTCCATCTGGAAATCTTATGAATGCCTAGTTTTGTGGCTGTGGCGCATTTTGTATAGCTTCTGTTCCTTTGTTTAGTAGCTTTCTGCCTTCACCTGAGAGGGTGTGCTCTAAGTATGTGACTTCATAATTAGAGTTTATTTAAAGATACCTTGTGGCCTTAACTCAGCCAAGTGACGTAACACAGCCATGGTATTTTGCTTACACCCTTCCTCTGTGTGGCCAGTCACTAAAATGTCATTACGTAGAGTAGAAACTGTCTCTGCTGCTGGCAGGAGGCAGGACATCATTGATTTCTTTAAAGCTTCAGCATAGAGAGTGGGGATTTGCTACTACTGGTAGCATCATTTCAGGGATTTCATTTATTGCTCGCTGATCATGCACTAGTTGGTATTTTGCAGTATTAGCTTTCTTCACCACTTAAACAAAACATCACTCTTTGTTTTATTATTATTATTATTATTATTATTATTATAAATTCTCCTTTCTCAAAAACAGAAAATGAAATCGTAGTTGTTCTTGGCTGAGAAACACAAAACCTCCTTCTTTCTTTTTTTCCCTTCAAGACAAGAAACTAAGTTTTAACTTTTCTGACTTATCACCTAAAGCAAAGCAGACAACCCAGCTCTCAGCTGGCTCTGAACTTATCATCATCAAGGTCGCATGGTGAGAGCTACTTCAGAAATCACAGTACTCCTCTCTCAAGCAACACGTCAAAAAACAAAAAAACAAAAAACAAAACTCAGCACACTACACAGAGAACAACAGCCAAGACACAACTGAAGATGCTGTTCTTCTTTGTTCTCCTTAAATTTTAGAATAAACTTCATCTGCATTAGTAAATCATATGCCTAATCATTATGTGTCACTGTGATCTACAAGTATGGTCACAAATTTATTTATTTTTCAAAACAAAACAAAACAAGTTGCTGATAGCATGAACACTTTACACACATGTGTCAGGATGCAAAAAAGCTGCTGCCAAAGGCAAATCAGAAGTGTGAGGGGAAAAAAACTGAGCTCACAGACAGCTGCATGTTTGAATTCTCATGAAGCTCCTGCTGTAAAAAAAACAAACATATTACTTGCTCATCAGCTTACAGTGACCACATATTTAATTCAGCTTCTCAATTATGTAGCTTTAGCTGTTGTCTACAGGGTTTAGCTTATTAGTTGTTAGTATAGGTGTGCTCTATATTTCTGCAATGTCTCGTCTAGGATGACAGGTTTTCAAGCAGGTCAAGTGCCTCTTATGCACTTAATTAGTTTACATATTTTCTTTATTTTCTTCATCCCAT
>NW_028188591.1:285990-288490 GCF_057382275.1 Copadichromis virginalis
ACACACACACACACACACACAGAAGCTGGTCAAGTGCTGTGCAACTGGGATTGCACCTGTCGTCCACAGGAGGGCGCCTAGCTGGGAAGTCCAGTACATTCCATATTAAAGTTGTTGCAAGTGCATTTTTTGTGTAAAAGACAGACACACACACACACACACACACACACACACAGTAAGGTCTGAAGTGCAAAATTTGAATTACATTCCTTTGTATCTCTCCCTCTCTCTCTCTCTCTCTCTCTCTCTCTCTCTCTCTGTCTCTCTCTCTCTCTCTCTGTCAACACACACACACACACACACACTCACACACACCAAAGCACACAGACAGAAGCTGGTCACAACTGCTGTGCAACTGGGATTGAACCAGGGGGGCTCCCTCTGCTGGCTCAATGCGGTACAAAGTGTCAGAAGCTGTTAGATATCTGCTTTTGACAATCAATTGCACCTGTCATCCACAGGAGGGCGCCTAGCTGGGAAGTCCAGTACATTCCATATTAAAGTTGTTGCAAGTGCATTTTTTGTGTAAAAGACAGACACACACACACACACACACACACACACACACACACACACACTGTAAGGTCTGAAGTGCAAAATTTGAATTACATTCCTTTGTATCTCTCCCTCTCTCTCTCTCTCTCTCTCTCTCTGTCTCTCTCTCTCTCTCTCTCTCTCTGTCAACACACACACACACACACACACACACACACACACACACACACACACACTCAATGGAGTATAAAATAAAGACCGGGGCAGTTCTCTCACTGGAGTCTCTTAGAGTGGAGGCTGCCCTTGCTAGCAAGAAGTTCTGTGTGTTTCTCTTCTCTGAGTCTTTACTGAAGAAGTGTTTTATAACATTTTCCTTAACAACTGACATGTGTTTTTTGTGTAAAAGAGAGAGAGACACACACACACACACACACACACACACACACACACACACACACACACACACACTCACACTCACACTCACACTCACAGGCTCAGAGATGAGGGAAAAACAACAGAAATCAGGATAGATTTTAATGTCAGGAGATGCCCTGTGATGCTGGGGCCATTGTGTAAGATTGGAATGTGTACCAGTGGCTGGTGGGTGGTCCTTGAAGGTCCCGGGAGGAGGCGGCGAGGAGGCAGCGGGTGGCTGGGCTTGAGCTGTGGATCAGGGACGTCATTAATTCTGCCTGGTGCTGCGTGTGCCCTGTGCAGCTTGGATGTCTGCCGCTGACGCTCTGTGGTTCCTGTTCTGCTGATCTCCTGGTCCACACACGGCTTCAGGGTGTACTGTACAAGGGGAGAAGAAATGCATCATTGGTTACCAAAATAAAACAGTGTCTTTCTGCCTGTGTCATTCTGTTTGGTTTCTTTGAGCGTTTGTTTCTTAAATACACAGCAAGTGTCACTCTCTCTCTCTCTCTGTCACACACACACACACACACACACACACACACACACACACACACACACACACACACACAGACACTGTGAGGTCTGCAGTTCAAAATTTGAATCTCAGAGCTTGGTGTTTTTGTCTCCCTCCAGTGGACAAATGCAGGTATGATGAGGGTTGGTTAGGTTAGGGGGTAATAGCCAGAGCTTGACGGAATAAAATGGAATAACTGGGAAAGTAAGTGTCGTAGAGGGATGAAAGTGGTGTCTACGGGGGGGTTTCGGGGTGCTCCGGACACCCTGGTGAAGACCCCATGTCGATAGCACCAACGGTTCTGGACTTGGTGTAAATGGGTCCAAATTTGACGGAATAAAAAGGTCAAAGTGGCAGATAGGAGTGTCCGATCGGGCCGATTCCACCACCACTGTACTCAGCAGGCCCTGCCGGGTCGTTAGACACGCAGCATGGCAGGGATCGGTGACATAACATGTAGCAGTTTCCCTTCACAGAAGCGTCTGCAGCAGGTGGGTGGAGGAGGAGGCAGCAGAACCAGGCCTTTGGAGCACTGTGTCATCTCCTGGTCCTGATGCTTTGAATCTCCCTCTCTGTCTGTCTGTCTGTCTGTCTGTCACACACACACACACACACACAGAAGCTGGTCAAGTGCTGTGCAACTGGGATTGCACCTGTCGTCCACAGGAGGGCGCCTAGCTGGGAAGTCCAGTACATTCCATATTAAAGTTGTTGCAAGTGCATTTTTTGTGTAAAAGACAGACACACACACACACACACACACACACACACACACACAGTAAGGTCTGAAGTGCAAAATTTGAATTACATTCCTTTGTATCTCTCCCTCTCTCTCTCTCTCTCTCTCTCTCTCTCTCTCTCTGTCTCTCTCTCTCTCTCTCTGTCAACACACACACACACACACACACTCACACACACCAAAGCACACAGACAGAAGCTGGTCACAACTGCTGTGCAACTGGGATTGAACCAGGGGGGCTCCCTCTGCTGGCTCAATGCGGTACAAAGTGTCAGAAGCTGTTAGATATCTGCTTTTGACAATCAATTGCACCTGTCATCCACAGGAGGGCGCCT
>NW_028188591.1:293490-315990 GCF_057382275.1 Copadichromis virginalis
GAGGAAGGACTAAAATGGGTTAGGGTGGGGAAGATAATCCCTTCTCCGAAAGGAAAAGGAGCGTGCACGGTCCATCCCTCCCTGCGGCCCTCCGTACCCGTCCCAGAAGACTTGGCGGTCACGTTGGCGGCGGCGGCCATAGCATACCACCGTCCAGCCGTCGTCCATGGCGTCCAGAATTTTTTTCTTCTTTTCTTTTTTCCAAAAAAAATTAAATGTGCTTCAAAAAATATTTATTTAATTTTAATGTGAACAAAAAACGCTTTCCAAAATGTGGAAAGGAAAAAGTCACGTAAAAACAGTAAACAACAAAAGAAGGTGTGCCAAAAAAAACTGTTTATTTAAAAATAAACACAAAAAACACAACGTTTCGACCGTACACGGTCTTCTTCAGGTGTGGCACACAGAAAACTGTAAGCTAGGTTAGCTGGCAACAGTTGGACTGGCAGAGATGTGCTCTCATCGAGTGCCGAGTGGAAAATGAGCTCCTGTGTGAGCTCCGCCTTTTATATTCTCCCCTCGGCTTTCATACAAAAACATCTGCACGTATCAAGAGCGTATTACAAACATATTTTCTCACAAATGAGTCATTAACAGTGATTTCCCTGCGCCCTGAAAGAACAGAAGTTGTGAATTCACAGAAGTGGAACTCTTAAATGAAATGTTGCCTGGGACAACTGCAGATCAGATACAAGGATCCTCAGATAAAGTGCGTTCCATCGAGAGCGTGTGGTATGGACGGCACTCGCAGTAATTAGCACCAGTCACCAAGCTGTGGTGACTGGTGGAAGTTGCATATCTCCACATCAAAAACATTGTTCAGTTGAACAGAGTCTTCTGGGCAGTAGGAGAGTCAAAAGCAACAATATAGGAATAAAGGACTTTTTTCAAACACTGGTAACACTACTGACATTTAAGGAAGAAATTTACATGCTGTGATTCTGAAAAGCAACAGTGTTCCCAACAATTTCGTAACAGCGATGCAAACTGAGTGGACTGGTAAAAGGATGTTTCCTTTTGAGTAGTCCTGTAAAAATACAGTCTTGGAGTGCAATGAGAAAAAGCCACGGTGCCACAGCAGGCCAGTGCTCGGCCCAGTAACAAAGTCATAGTGGCTGTAAATGGAGAGTCTCTGGAAAGGGCAGCTTATTCAGAAATGCAGCATATCACTGTGCCATCGGGCCTCAACATCTCTGGTCTGAGGAGCACGAGCAGGAAGACTCATAAGCGATGAAGCAGGTTGAAGGCAGCTGACATAACAAACGACCAACATTTCAGTCCACCTCCACACTCGTGCCTTTACTTCTCCATCCAACCTCCTCTGGAGTTCAGACCTTCTGCCTGTTTTCAAGTTTGGTCCTTAACAGGTGGACCACAGTTCCACGGTTCCCACTGGTGGACTTCAGCCGACCGGCAGCATGCGAGCATTGCCGTTGAACTCCTCCTCCGCCTCACAGTCCCATCTTTATGAACGCACCAGCCTTCCAGTACCCAGGGACCGTCAGGGATGAACATGCAGGTGACTTTCTTCTGCTTCATGCCACCTGCTGGAGACAGCAGGTCTGGGGTGTTGACATCCAGTGGCTCCTCCACCTCGAAACATTTCTTGCACTCTAGCACGGGCTGCTGCGGCCTCTCCATCAGGGCTTTGACACAGTACTGGACGTAGCCGAACTTCCCCTTGTATGACGACACCAGTTGCCCTTGCTGAGGGAGCTCGAATCCAAACGTGTACTCGTACTTGTTGCCAGGTCTCAACACCACAGAGCCGTCAGAGTCTGTGGGCTGGTCTTGCAGCCGCAGGACCGTTTCATGTCTGAGGTACTCGGCCTCCTGTCGGCACCGCTGCTTGCCTTTAGCGTACTCCACCTTGGCGCAGCCCAGACCCAGAAGCTTCAGCGCGGACACCCGCATCATTAGGGTTAGGGCGTTGGTTACGGCCCCGTCCCCCCTGGGGGGGACCGAGGAATGCGCGGTCCTTCCCTCCTGGGTTAGGATTATGGTGATAGCAGGCCACCAGGGGCCTGAGTGCACTGTCCATCAATGGGGGCCGGGAGGTGGAGACCCTGCCCAGCAGGTCCAAAAATTACCCATGTCTTGGGTTAGATCTTTCTTATCTCCGTCAGGACAAGTTCTGTGAGGTTTTCACACTCGCCTATTGAATCAGTCAGATGGGTCAGTCTGTTCTGGTCCACCTTCAGGATGGACAGCTGTTTCAGAGACCCTATGCTGTCCGGGACGACCTCCAGCAGGTTCTGTGTGAGCAGCAGGTCTGTGAGAGCCAGGAGGCCATTCAGCTCTGACGGGAGCTCCTCCAGACGATTCTCCGACACATCCAGACACACCAACCTACGAAGGTTTCCCAGCTCTGGTGGTAATGAGGACAACTGGTTACGGTCCAGCCACAGCTCCCTTAGGTTGGGGAGAGCGCCGAGGGTATCCGGCAAAACTTCCAGTTCATTGCTGCCCAGGTCCAGCTGTTCCAGTTTCACCAGGAAAGAGAGCGACGTGGGCAGAGACTTCAACAGGTTCTCCCTGAGCTCCAACGTCACCAGGTTGGCCAAATTTCCAATGTCATTGGGCAACATCTGTAATGACACATCATTGAGGGCCAGGTGAGCGAGCGCTCGGAGTTCAGTGAAACCATCCGGCAATCTGGAGAGGGGGTTTCCACTGAAGTCTGCAATCTCCAAGGCCCTGCAAAACTTAATGCTCTCTGGGATCTCAGAAATATCGTTCCTGGAGATGTCCAATTCCACCAGTTGCATGAAGTTAGCCACCTCAGGCGGGAGTCTCTGGATCTCATTGTCGCTCAGGCCAAGTTTCCGGAGGTTCAGTAGTCTGAAGAAAGGCTTTGGTAGCTCTTTGAGTTGATTGGCATCAAGGAGAAGCTCCTCCAAACTGCGGCTGTATCGAAATATTTCATCAGGAACCGTCTGCAAGTTGCAATGCCGCTTGTCCACCGACTCGACGTGGCGGTTGCAGCGCCACAGGGGGATACACTTCAGCATGTCCGGCCGCCGGAGGGGAGGGGGGTCTGGTTAGGGGGTTAGGGTTTAGGTGATAACAGGCCACCAAGGGCCTGACTGCACTGTCCATCAATGGGGGCCGGGAGGTGGAGACCCTGCCCGGCGGTTCCAAAAATTACCCATGTCTTGGGTTTGAGAGCTAATGGGCTATCGCGAGACGTTTCGGCATAGAAGTGCCTTCTTCAGTCGAGCCCAGGTGAATAAGTGTTTTCCTTTTTGTTTCTTTCCTTTATACAGGCTTTATTTTAACAGGTAAGTTTTTTCTTTCCTTTATACAGGCTTTATTTTAACAGGTAAGTTTTTTTCTAGGGTTGTGCCCTCCCACCCCGATCGACTGGCAAACGTGGCCTGCCATCAGAGGGCTGCCGCCGGGCCCGGCACCTTCGCCGGCGCCTTCGGGCGGTCAGCTCCTCCGGCCCGCAGGCTCGCCTCTAGCGCTGGCCGGGGGTTACAGCGCGAAGGTCGAAGGGGGTGGTGGTTCTCGGACCCCGCCCTGTCCTCCCCACGCTTCCCCCCCCCGCCAGACGCGATCGCTCGGTAGCGAGACCAAGACGCCCGGTCTGTCCCGGTGGTCATACCACGGCGGGCCTCGTCGCAGAGTGGGTAGGCAAACCCAGAGTTTGCCCACCCCGCGAGGGCGACGGGGCCCCGTCCGGCAAACACGGTTTCTCGAACCCTCGCCCCGGTCCACACGTGCGTCCGGAAAGCCTCGCCCTGGTCGACAGGCCTCAGTAGCCCCGAGCGAGCGCGTGCGTGCGCGCCGCTGCCGCCGCCTGAGGGGCTACCTGGTTGATCCTGCCAGTAGCATATGCTTGTCTCAAAGATTAAGCCATGCAGGTCTAAGTACACGCGGCCGGTACAGTGAAACTGCGAATGGCTCATTAAATCAGTTATGGTTCCTTTGATCGCTCATCCGTTACTTGGATAACTGTGGCAATTCTAGAGCTAATACATGCAAATGAGCGCTGACCCTCCGGGTATGCGTGCATTTATCAGACCCAAAACCCATGCGGGGCGTCCTCTCGGGGGTTAGGGGTCTTGGAATTTCACGTCTCAAAAAAAAAAAAAAAAATAAGCGAGGCACTTTGAAGGAAGACTTCTTGCTTCTGCTGTAGCTCTGGTTTTGTGACAACTTTTTATTGTTTTGTTGATGATGGGGTTAGGTGTTAAGAAAAGAATCAGGCCACCAGCAAGCTGGTAGCCTGAGGTGCACGGGCCATCGATGGGGCCGGGTGGTGGTGTCCCTGCCCTGGTTCAAAAAATTGCCCATATCTAGGGTTTTAGTGCACATTTAGCATTCACTGGGCCGTTCGCGACGTTTCGGCATGTTTTTGCCTTCTTCAGGCCGACCCAGTGTGTCTTGTCTTTGTCTCTCTGTTTTCTGTTTGCCTCTCTTGGCCTTTTATACTCTTGTTAGCTCCTCCCACTTGGGCTTTTTTAAGTTGACTTCTTGTCTTTTTCTTTTTCTGCTTTTCTTTCTATTTTACGTGACTTCTTGTCTTTCATATCTTTAGTTTTCTTACTATTTTTCTCTTTGTTTTCCCCTTGTTTTTTCTTGTCTTTCTGTGTTTACTCCATATTCAGACAAGGCGAGCAGGAGAAAGAAAACCAGCTTTCTAGAAATTTTAGTGCAAATTGCTGGAGTCAGATACATTTATTAGGATTGTCTCTTTATCTTTTTATGGCACCCCCTGTCTTTTTTGACATCCCGTCCTTTGTTCACTGTACTTTTGTTTATGGCACCCCCTTCCTTTAAATCCTTTCCGTGTGTATTTACATTATTTTCTTTGTTTTATCTTACGTGACTTCTTGTCTTTTTCTGTTTCTGTTTATCTTTCTTTCTTGTACGTGACTTCTTGTCTTTTTCTTTTTCTGACTACTTGTCTTTCTCTCTTGTACGTGACTTCTTGTCTTTTGCTTTTTCTGCTTATCTTTCTTTCTTGTACGTGACTTCTTGTCTTTTTCTTTTTCTACTTGTTTTTCTTTCTTACGTGACTTCTTGTCTTCGTTTTTTGTGTTAGGGACCCCCCTGTGGTTAGGGTTAGGGTAAGATAGAGGGCAGGGGCACCCCCAACCCCACGAGGCACTGGCTGGTTAGGTGTTAAGAAAAGAATCAGGCCACCAGCAAGCTGGTAGCCTGAGGTGCACGGGCCATCGATGGGGCCGGGTGGTGGTGTCCCTGCCCTGGTTCAAAAAATTGCCCATATCTAGGGTTTTAGTGCACATTTAGCATTCACTGGGCCGTTCGCGACGTTTCGGCATGTTTTTGCCTTCTTCAGGCCGACCCAGTGTGTCTTGTCTTTGTCTCTCTGTTTTCTGTTTGCCTCTCTTGGCCTTTTATACTCTTGTTAGCTCCTCCCACTTGGGCTTTTTTAAGTTGACTGCTTGTCCTTTTCTTTTTCTGACTTCTTGTCTTTTTCTTTTTCTGCTTTTCTTTCTATTTTACGTGACTTCTTGTCTTTCATATCTTTAGTTTTCTTACTATTTTTCTCTTTGTTTTCCCCTTGTTTTTTCTTGTCTTTCTGTGTTTACTCCATATTCAGACAAGGCGAGCAGGAGAAAGAAAACCAGCTTTCTAGAAATTTTAGTGCAAATTGCTGGAGTCAGATACATTTATTAGGATTGTCTCTTTATCTTTTTATGGCACCCCCTGTCTTTTTTGACATCCCGTCCTTTGTTCACTGTACTTTTGTTTATGGCACCCCCTTCCTTTAAATCCTTTCCGTGTGTATTTACATTATTTTCTTTGTTTTATCTTACGTGACTTCTTGTCTTTTTCTGTTTCTGCAGCAGGTTGGTACAGGAGCAGGCACCAGAAGCAGGCCTGTGGAGCACTATGTCATCTGCTCGGCCTTGCTTCAGGATGCACTGTACAATTCAATAGCAAGACCTCATGGGTTACCACAAAAAAAAACAGTGTCTTTCTGCCTCTGTCGTTCTCTTTGGTTTGTTTGAGCGCTTTGTTACACCCCGGCCTAGGCAACCGGGGTGCAACGTAGAAAAAATAAAAATAAGGGAAAAAAGAAAAAAAAAAAAAAAACAAAAAAAAACTACTACGGTTCTCCACAAAAATCCCAAAACGAAAGCATCGACACCTATTTACATCAAAGCAAAAATAAGACATTTATTTTCATCACCACACACAAGACGTCAAACTATTTACAACGGGGTGTCGAGCCTAGCAAGGGGAGAGAAACCGTGGTAGAAGGCACAGTACGAAAGATTCAAACAACTTTAAGGTCGATAAACATCTGGCAGCGTGGAAGAAAGAAACTGACAAGGTATCACCAGCAACTTGACAACACCTCTTCTCTCCCCTGGCTCTCCAGTGTGTAAGGACACCACCTTGTATGTCATATCTCAAAGTCACCCAGTGCCTCTCTGCCTAATAGGTCCTACCCTTCCCCTTCATCTTCATCAGTGCAAAAACTATCCATACACCAGCAAGTGAGTAACTGTAAGTTTTCAGCCATTTGAGCAAAGTCAGACACGCCACAGCTACCAAAGTCAGTATTTTGTTAAGTTTGGTGCCCCCAAGTCCTCAAAGCTCTTCATCACTTCTTAGTATTACTCAGTTGTCTCATCAAATCAGCTCATCAAAGAAATCTGTAAACAGCATTTAGCACCATTATGGCCTCCATCACGCAGTCATCCGAGCTCGAAATCCCAGACAACCACACACAAGACGTCAAACTATTTACAACGGGGGGGAAGATCGCGACCATGACACACTGAAACACAGGGTTTAAATACATAGAGGGAGCAATCAGGGAAGGGACAACAGGAGGGAAACACAGCTGGGGCAAATCAGAACTGACGAGACAAGGAAGTGTAAACTGAAAACATTGAGATAAGACAGACTTTCAAAGTAAAACAGGAAACACATTACAGTCACGCCTAAATCAAAACACTGACAACACCGAAACGTAACAGTTCCCCCCACCCAAAAATCAAACATGTAACCCCAAGTGAAATGTTTGATCAAAACAAACGAAGGCTGAAACGAAGGCAGACGAAGCTGATGGAGGCTGGAGCGGTCCCACTGACCCTCCAGCAGACGACGAAGGCTGGAGCGGTCCCACGGACCCTCCAGCGAAGGCGGATGAAGGCTGGAGCGGTCCCACGGACCCTCCAGCGACGACAAAGGCTGGGGCGGTCCCACGGACCCTCCCCCCCAGCGAAGGCGGATGAAGGCAGACGAAGCTGATGGAGGCTGGAGCGGTCCCACGGACCCTCCAGCAGACGACGAAGGCTGGTGCGGTCCCCCGGACCCTCCAGCAGAAGCGGATGAAGGCTGGAGCGGTCACTTGGACGCTCCAGCGAAGGCGGATGAGCAGCCCACCAGCTGCACACACGGACACGCAGCCCACCAGCTGCACACACGGACACGCAGCCCACCAGCTGCACACACGGACACGCAGCCCACCAGCTGCACACACGGACACGCAGCCCACCAGCTGCACACACGGACACGCAGCCCACCAGCTGCAGAAGGCTGGAGCGGTCCCTCGGATCCTCCAGCGAAAGCGGATGAAGGCTGGAGCGGTCACTTGGACGCTCCAGCGAAGGCGGATGAGCAGCTCACCAGCTGCACACACAGACACGCAGCCCACCAGCTGCAGAAGGCTGGAGCGGTCCCTCGGATCCTCCAGCGAAGGCGGATGAAGGCTGAAGCGGTCCCTCCAACGGACCCTCCAGCGAAGACGGACGAAGGCTGATGAAGGCTGGAGCGGTCCCACTGACCCTCCAGCAGACGACGAAGGCTGGAGCGGTCCCTTGGACCCTCCAGCGGAGACGGACGGCTGAAGCGAAGGCAGATGAAACTGATGAAGGCTGGAGCGGTCCCACTGACCCTCCAGCAGACGACGAAGGCTGGAGCGGTCCCTCGGACCCTCCAGCGATCCCGGACGAAGGCTGGAGCGGTCCCACGGACCCTCCAGCGATCCCGGACGAGCCCCCATATGTTACACCCCGGCCTAGGCAACCGGGGTGCAACGTAGAAAAAATAAAAATAAGGGAAAAAAGAAAAAAAAAAAAAAAACAAAAAAAAACTACTACGGTTCTCCACAAAAATCCCAAAACGAAAGCATCGACACCTATTTACATCAAAGCAAAAATAAGACATTTATTTTCATCACCACACACAAGACGTCAAACTATTTACAACGGGGGGGAAGATCGCGACCATGACACACTGAAACACAGGGTTTAAATACATAGAGGGAGCAATCAGGGAAGGGACAACAGGAGGGAAACACAGCTGGGGCAAATCAGAACTGACGAGACAAGGAAGCGTAAACTGAAAACATTGAGATAAGACAGACTTTCAAAGTAAAACAGGAAACACATTACAGTCACGCCTAAATCAAAACACTGACAACACCGAAACGTAACAGCTTGTTTTTTAAATACACAGCAAGTGTCTCTCTCTCTCTCTCTCTGTCTGTCTCTCTGTCACACACACACACACACACACACACACACAGAAGCAGAGCAGCTGCTGTGCCACTGGGATTGAACAAGAGGTGCTCCCTCTGCTGGCTCAATGCGGTACAAAGTGTCTGAAGGAGTTATACCGGCGAAAATAACATCTTTCAATTGCATGTTTGGTCCACAGGATGGCGCCTAGAATGTTAAGGTTCAAAATTGAGGAAAGAGAGTACACACCACCCATGGTCCAGAGGATCTTGGTCCAACAATGATTTTAATGAACACACGTGTGGGAAGACACTCTGTACGCAGACAGCCAGTAGTCCTCGACTTAATCAAAGCATGAACAGATATTTTATAGCATCAGGGTTTGTTTACTGACGCCCCTTCATGCGTCACCGGTACATTTTATACATAGATCAGATCAACACCATCATGACTTTTCACCCAGAAAATCATCTTCTATTTTCATGGCTAGCCCTTCCTGTCTACCTTTCAGTTCTTGTCTTGTTCCTCTTTCTTGCCGAGACAACAAGGAACGGTTCCTCTTTTACCGAGACACTTTTGCAGTTACAACCAGACATGAGTAATCTCTCCTCTAAATAAATTTAACTCATGTGTGTGTGTGTCACGACCTCACATGCTCTTTGTGTCACCTCTTCACCTACTATCTGTGTCTCGTCCTCAAATGCTCTTTCTCAATTCACCTGTTGCACTTCTGACCTTTTACCAGACCAGAAGCTCACTGAGACTATGTGTATGTCTTCTACTAAATAAATGTTTTAACCAAGAACCTCTACTAAAACCTTAATATAAAATGATCTGATATATAAGTGTTTTGTAAGCATGTATTGCAATTCCTTCTATGTTCTAGTTTTCCCTCAGCATGGATCATCTAGACACTCTCACTAGTTGAAGCTTAAGACCTTTAAAGAACCTGAACATCAACTCAAATAAGCACAGATATGCAATATGTATAAAATAGTTATAACTGCACCTGGAATACAAAGTTAATTTAATACCTGTGTGCATAAAACCTTAAAGCCTTCTTAAAGCTATCTGTTACATTGTTAAAGCCTCGTCTTAGCCTGCTGCTCAAAATAACTTCCTGCTTTCACTTCTGCATACAACTTCCTGTCAGCCTGCAACTCAGTCTTTCTGAAAGAGACACTGTTTAACCCCTGAATGCAATATAAACTCCAGATTATATTATTAATGCAATGGTAATGATGACAATTATTTAACAATAGCAGTAAAATAATTTCCCTGCTCCACACTCCCTCTCTCGACCACCGGACGAAGCCCCCAAATGTTACAGTTATGCTTGGGTGTCCTGTAAGAAAATTCCAAAGACAGACAAAGCTAACCAGCCCAACAACAACCTTCTTTACTCCTCCAAAAACTACTTCTTACCACCATGCAGTTCAGGCAAGTACTGAGAAAAAGGAAAAAACAAAACAAAATGTCTTAATTTGAAAAAGCATTAATTAGATACGCAGATGGATCTTTTTCTTTTTTTTCCTTTTTTCTTTTTTTTTTTTTTAAACTGCCGTGCCAATACAAAACAAAAACAATACAAGCTTGTGTGCTCGTGCTCTTTTGTTCTTCAAAGTTTTCTATACCTCATAACTGATGCATAAAAATACAAGAGCAGTCTACTAAAAACAAACAAAAAAGATAGTAAGAGTAGAAAGTTGAGCAACAGTATGTAGAATGTAACCTTGTCTTCCAACTAAATCTTGGCTTCCTTCTCCCAATCACATCTTCACTGTCTTTACCTCTGCTGTTATTCCCCTTGCCATGTACAAACTCAGTTGTTGTCACCTCAAATATAAGGAGGCAGCTCCTGTTTTTGTCAAGCACAAATGTGTCATCAAAGGATGGTCAAAAACAGCACCGTTAATGAGTAGTACAGCTGCTGTGCCACTGGGATTGAACAAGAGGTGCTCCCTCTGCTGGCTCAATGCGGTACAAAGTGTCTGAAGGAGTTATACCGGCGAAAATAACATCTTTCAATTGCATGTTTGGTCCACAGGATGGCGCCTAGCTGGCAAGTCCTGTACATTGCATATTAAAAGTTGTTGCAAGTGCACTCACATGTATTTTTTGTGTAAAAGAGACACACACACACACACACACACACGCACACACACGCACACACACGCACACACACACGCTCAATGGAGTATAAAATAAAGACCGGGGCAGTTCTCTCACTGGAGTCTCTTAGAGTGGAGGCTGCCCTTGCTAGCAAGAAGTTCTGTGTGTTTCTCTTCTCTGAGTCTTTACTGAAGAAGTGTTTTATAACATTTTCCTTAACAACTGACATGTGTTTTTTGTGTAAAAGAGAGGGAGACACACACACACACACACACACTCACACTCAGCGGCTCAGAGATGAGGGAAAAACAACAGAAATCAGGATAGATTTTAATGTCAGGAGATGCCCTGTGATGCTGGGGCCATTGTGTAAGATTGGAATGTGTACCAGTGGCTGGTGGGTGGTCCTTGAAGGTCCCGGGAGGAGGCGGCGAGGAGGCAGCGGGTGGCTGGGCTTGAGCTGTGGATCAGGGACGTCATTAATTCTGCCTGGTGCTGCGTGTGCCCTGTGCAGCTTGGATGTCTGCCGCTGACGCTCTGTGGTTCCTGTTCTGCTGATCTCCTGGTCCACACACGGCTTCAGGGTGCACTGTACAAGGGGAGAAGAAATGCATCATTGGTTACCAAAATAAAACAGTGTCTTTCTGCCTGTGTCATTCTGTTTGGTTTCTTTGAGCGTTTGTTTCTTAAATACACAGCAAGTGTCACTCTCTCTCTCTCTCTCTCTGTCACACACACACACACACACACACACACACACACACAGAAGCAGAGCAGCTGCTGTGCCACTGGGATTGAACAAGAGGTGCTCCCTCTGCTGGCTCAATGCGGTACAAAGTGTCTGAAGGAGTTATACCGGCGAAAATAACATCTTTCAATTGCATGTTTGGTCCACAGGATGGCGCCTAGCTGGCAAGTCCTGTACATTGCATATTAAAAGTTGTTGCAAGTGCACTCACATGTATTTTTTGTATAAAAGAGACACACACACACACACACACACACACACACACACACACACACACAAGCTGGTCAGCTGCTTTGCAACTCAACGCGGTACAAATCGACTTCTGTGCCTCTTTTTCTCTTTGGGTTTTCTGTGTGTTTTTTTAAATTTTTAAATCCACAGCAAGTCTCTCTCTCTCTCTCTCTGTCTGTCTCTCTGTCACACACACACACACACACACACACACACACACACACACACACACTGAGGTCTGCAGTGCAACATTTGAATTACAGTGCTTTGAATCTCTCTCTCTCTCCCTCTCTCCGTCTGTCTGTCTGTCTGTCTCACACACACACACACACACACACACACACACACACAGTGAGGTCTGTAGTGCAAAATTTGAATTTCATTGCTTTTTAATTTCTCTCTCTCTCTCTCACACACTCACACACACACACACACACACACACACACACACACACACACTGTGAGGTCTGCAGTGCAACTGGGATTTAACAAGAGGGGCTCCCTCTGCTGCAATTGCATCTGTGGTCCACCGGAGGGCGACCAGCTGGGACGTCCTGTGCTTTGCATATTAAAGTTTTTGCAAGCGCATTGACATGTGTTTTTTGTGTAAAAGAGAGAGAGAGACACACACACACACAGAAGCTGGTCAGCTGCTTTGCAACTGGGATTGAACCAGAGGTGCTCCCTCTTCTGGCTTTTTCTTATGCACACTATTAAAAAAAGTTGGGCGCACCCAAATCAGCGTTCAAAGATTGATGGCTCCCTGTCAGAGCACTGGCTATGAATTTCAGATCGATCAGGCCTTAACTTGACAAAAAAGTTATCAATCGTTCTTTTCATCTTTTCTCATTGCCCACGGTCAGTTATATCCACTTCTGTCGGTCCTAGGATATTCACAAGGCCTGTGTATCATCACTGATTTCTATAATCCACTTGATTCCGATTCACAAGGTCCAGATTCGATTTGGTGCAATTTTTACTCAGAAAGTGAGAGATCTTATAATTCTGATCATTTATCAGTACTGACACTAAACTTTATCAGAGATGTGACCATCACAGCACATGCCGTTGTGTCAAAGTAACTGAGAATAAAATAAAATAAAAAACATAAAGGAGATTTTCCTGGCATGGATTTTATAGCAGATAACCTTAAAAATATTCTGCAATTATACCTAATTTGAAAAAGTTTACATTTCTTCAGTATTAAACAGCAGAAATTAAGCTTTCTTATCCGACGTCATTTAAGTACAAAGGAAAGAAAAGACAGCGGCCGCCAGCGCTGTAAACAACGGTAGACTGATGGGTAATAAGCGAATGAGTAATGCAGAAAACACATGTTTGAGATGGGAAACTTTTCTTGAAGTTTCTCTCACAGTTCACGCACAGCTCGCTGTGCGTGAACTGTGGGTTTTATCGTGTTGGAAGCAAAACAGCAAAAGTAAGAAGGAATTAAGGATGATATTAGCCCCCACGCCGACTAAGCTAATTCTGATGCGTCGGTCCGCTCTGTTTACGTCTTCGTGTGGAATGCGTTTCCTGCTCTCATTTGCTGGTTGTTGTTGAAATAGTTTTGTGAGCTTTAACCTGAGATTCTGGCGTTTCTGGTAAAACACATTTATATTCATTCAATTCAGGATTTAATGAATCGATATCGCTTCATTCAAGCTACTCACCTGTCTATATCCACCTCCACTTCCAGCTGGACCACGGACAGAGGTCCCGCCCCTGACTATCTCTGATTGGTTTAGACCACGAAGGGGAATCACGTGTGTCTGTTGTTGATCACATGGACGTCTGTGGCAAATTTTACAAACACTTCTCATAATGAACGAACTCAGGAGGGTTAGGGTTAGGGATGAGGTAAAGCAGGCCCCCCTAAAGGGTCCTGGGTGCACTGTCCATCAATGGGGGCAGGAAGATGGAGACCCTGCCCGGGTGTTCAAAAAATTGCCCATATCTTGGGTGAAGTAGCTCGGGGCCCACGTGACGTTTCGGCGGAGTACTTTCTTTCTTTTTCTTTTTTTCTCCTCTTTTTTTTCTTTTTCTTTTTTTCCAAATGGGGGAGAAAGAACAACAAAATGTAAAATCTCACATTAAAATGTTCACGTTTTGATGTGAAAGGTGTCTCTGAAGTAACGTAGTCGGCATCGAGAGCGGTTCCCATTCATAATTACAACAATACGAAAACTAAAAATCTTGGCATTTCTTCTCGTCTTTTTTGTCTCCTTTGGTGAAAGATCAAAGTGACATTTTGGGACAACAAACCAGTTTGGGTTTTTTTGTTTTGTTTTTTTGTAATGACATGACAATACAGAACTGTGTAAACTCTGGTCCGCTGTTCCTCTTTGCTCACCACATGTACTGAGTCCAAATCTTGGGTGGATGTAAAAGCACAAACTGCAAAAAACAAACAAAAGAACAAAAAAATAAAGAAGCAGTCAGTCCGCACAGCTTCATCACCTGGTCCCTCTGTGTGGCAGAGACCTGCCAATCTCTGCACAACAGTTCACACCATAGTTTTTTCTCCCTATTTTTTCTGGTCACGAATAAAGTCGCCAATCCCTTTTACGAGTCCGTGTTCAAAGTGGCTCACAGAAAGAGGATCCAGAGTGCTCTCAGTACTTGGCAGCACCTGTGTGCTGGTGTCATGTCCAGAATAAGAGGCAGGTCAGCTAGAAGGTCACAGTTGCAGTGCTCTTGTTTTGAAAGGTCATTGTCTGGATGCTGGAAAGGATTTTCCTCTGATGCCCAGCCAAAGTCACACCCATGTGCAGCAGATCCTGTGTGGTGATTGGGGCCAGCTGGTCCACTGAGTTGAAGCCAGCCTGAAGGAAACTGTCTTCGTAACGCTCCATCTTGATGGCCCTAAGCCAATCCCCCACCGAAGCACACGGCGGGAGAGCTAAAGGTGCGCGCTGGTCCAGCAGGGGGTAGGACGGGTGTTGAGGTAAGACCAGGCCCGGCTATTGCCGGAGCCTGAGGTGCACGGTCCATCAATGGGATTGGGAACGGTGCCCCCTATTCAAAAAATTACCCTTAGCGGGTGTAGTGCACTGCCGTTGGGCCATCGCGACGTTTCGGCTGGGTATAGCCTTCCTCAGGCTGGCCCAACGTCTCTCTGTGTTCTTTTCTGTTTCTGTCTTTCTGTTGCCACTCAGGGCCTTTTATACTGGGCTGTCTCCGCCCCTTTTTTTTCCAGACATTTCTTTTTTCTAATTCTTTTCTTTGTCTTTTCTGTTTCTCAGTTTTTACGTGACTCTCCCTTTTTCTATCTTTCTCTGTGTTTCGTCTTTCAACTTTACCCCTTGGTTCATTTGTTTTTTTCTCTATGTTTTTTTCTTTCTTTTACATGGCACCCCCTGCATTTTAGACATCCCGTCCTGTGTTCTTATGTTCTCTTTAATGGCACCCCCTTCCTTTATATCCTTTCCAGTTTTTCTTGTTTGTGTCACTTGTTCCTTCTTGTCTTTTAGGGTTAGGGTTAGGGGTTAGGGTAGGGGAATTGATTCCTCCTACGAGGGTAGAAGGAGGGTTAGGGTTGAAGAAAAGAACCTGTCCCTCCCGAAGGAGGAACAGGGCGTGCACGGGCCATCAACCCCGATGGTCCGCAGCCTCACATCCCTCTACCTCCATAATTGATTTTTAATTTGAAAGGTAAGTATTTCTTTTTTTACAGGTTTGCAAAGGTAGGTATTCTTTTTTTGCAGGTTCCCAATTTTTCCGTTACTTTGGCTTGTTTCCAATATTTCTTTTTTTACAGGTTTGCAAAGGTAGGTATTCTTTTTTTGCAGGTTCCCAATTTTTCCGTTACTTTGGCTTGTTTCCAATAAAGTGTTTTCAATCCCAATTTGTTTTCTGTGTGGTTTTTAATTTTGTTTTGAGTTCTCTCTAATTTGAGTTGTTAAGGAAAATCAATAAAACATGAATTAAAACATGAAATAAAATCCCCCAAAAATAACAAACTAAAATAACAAACTAACGTAAAGTTGAAAAAATTAAATGAGTATGCCCTTGTCGCGACGTTTCGAAGTTGTTTCTTCTTCCTCAGGCGAGGGCATACTGAAGAGCACTGGGTTTGAGGCTCCTATTTATACTCTCCCCTCTGATCCCGCCTCCTTGGCTTTCTTTGGCTTTCTTGTAATATCTTTTTTTAGCTGTTTGCTTTTTTCCAATTCTGCCAGACTTTTTGGCTCTCATTTTTCCTTTTTTCTTTCTTTCTTCCTTTCCAGTCTTCTCCTCTTTCCCCTTTTGACTTTTCCTTTTTCATCATCCTTTTCTTCCCTTCTCTTGACCTCTGCCTTTTTTTTTCTTGCTTTAAATTAAGTTTCATTTTGACAAAGTGTAGTTGCAGAACAAAAGTCATTGAAGTACAATATATTAAACTGTGAAAAAAAGGAAAACTGACAAAAACGTCTTCACAATCTTTAGATTAATATGGAAGATCATAATTTAACATAAAAGAAAATATATTCTATTGTTCATTATCCAGATAAATACAAAAAACAAAATTAACAAAAAATGCATATGATCACCAATAATTCTTGACCTCTGCCCTTTACCCTTCCTTTTGGCCTACATCTGACCTCTTTCTCTTCCGAATTTTGGGCTACTACAATGCCGACTTGGCTTTAATACTACACTCTCAACCCTGCTTGGGGAGGACTCAACCCGACTTGGGGAGTAAATTTAGAAAGGAGATGTGACTTTGGGTTAGGCTTTAGGTTTCAGCTGGGATTAGGATTACTTGGGCTTCAGATCCAGTACTTGGGTAAGGTTTAAGATTTAATTTCCAGGAAAGAAGTAGAGTTAGGGTTAGGGTTAGTGTTAGGGTTAGGGGGTAATAGCCAGAATTTGACGGAATAAAATGGAATAACTGGGAAAGTAAGTGTCGTAGAGGGATGAAAGTTGTGTCTACGGGGGGGTTTCGGGGTGCTCCGGACACCCTGGTGAAGACCCCATGTCGATAGCACCAACGGTTCTGGACTTGGTGTAAATGGGTCCAAATTTGACGGAATAAAAAGGTCAAAGTGGCAGATAGGAGTGTCCGATCGGGCCGATTCCACCACCACTGTACTCAGCAGGCCCTGCCGGGTCGTTAGACACGCAGCATGGCAGCGATTGGTGACATAACATGTAGCAGTTTCCCTTCACAGAAGCCTGTGCAGCAGGTTGGTACAGGAGCAGGCACCAGAAGCAGGCCTGTGGAGCACTATGTCATCTGCTCGGCCTTGCTTCAGGATGCACTGTACAATTCGATAGCAAGACCTCATGGGTTACCACAAAAAAAAAACAGTGTCTTTCTGCCTCTGTCGTTCTCTTTGGTTTGTTTGAGCGCTTGTTTTTTAAATACACAGCAAGTGTCTCTCTCTCTCTCTCTGTCTGTCTCTCTGTCACACACACACACACACACACACACACAGAAGCAGAGCAGCTGCTGTGCCACTGGGATTGAACAAGAGGTGCTCCCTCTGCTGGCTCAATGCGGTACAAAGTGTCAGAAGGTGTTATACCGGCGAAAATAACATCTTTCAATTGCATGTTTGGTCCACAGGATGGCGCCTAGCAAGCAAGTCCTGTACATTGCATATTAAAAGTTGTTGCAAGTGCACTCACATGTATTTTTTGTGTAAAAGAGACACACACACACACACACACACACACACACACACACGCTCAATGGAGTATAAAATAAAGACCGGGGCAGTTCTCTCACTGGAGTCTCTTAGAGTGGAGGCTGCCCTTGCTAGCAAGAAGTTCTGTGTGTTTCTCTTCTCTGAGTCTTTACTGAAGAAGTGTTTTATAACATTTTCCTTAACAACTGACATGTGTTTTTTGTGTAAAAGAGAGAGACACACACACACACACACACACACACACACACACACTCACACTCAGCGGCTCAGAGATGAGGGAAAAACAACAGAAATCAGGATAGATTTTAATGTCAGGAGATGCCCTGTGATGCTGGGGCCATTGTGTAAGATTGGAATGTGTACCAGTGGCTGGTGGGTGGTCCTTGAAGGTCCCGGGAGGAGGCGGCGAGGAGGCAGCGGGTGGCTGGGCTTGAGCTGTGGATCAGGGACGTCATTAATTCTGCCTGGTGCTGCGTGTGCCCTGTGCAGCTTGGATGTCTGCCGCTGACGCTCTGTGGTTCCTGTTCTGCTGATCTCCTGGTCCACACACGGCTTCAGGGTGCACTGTACAAGGGGAGAAGAAATGCATCATTGGTTACCAAAATAAAACAGTGTCTTTCTGCCTGTGTCATTCTGTTTGGTTTCTTTGAGCGTTTGTTTCTTAAATACACAGCAAGTGTCACTCTCTCTCTCTCTCTCTCTCTCTGTCACACACACACACACACACACACACACCAAAGCACACACACCAAAGCGCACACACACACACACACACAGACACTGTGAGGTCTGCAGTTCAAAATTTGAATCTCAGAGCTTGGTGTTTTTGTCTCCCTCCAGTGGACAAATGCAGGTATGATTAGGGTTGGTTAGGTTAAGGGGATTTAGCCAGAGCTTGACGGAATAAAATGGAATAACTGGGAAAGTAAGTGTCGTAGAGGGATGAAAGTGGTGTCTACGTGGGGATTTTCTGCCGCTCCGCACGCGCTGGTGAAGACCCCATGTCGATAGCACCAACGGTTCTGGACTTGGTGTAAATGGGTCCAAATTTGACGGAATAAAAAGGTCAAAGTGGCAGATAGGAGTGTCCGATCGGGCCGATTCCACCACCACTGTACTCAGCAGGCCCTGCCGGGTCGTTAGACACGCAGCATGGCAGGGATCGGTGACATAACATGTAGCAGTTTCCCTTCACAGAAGCGTCTGCAGCAGGTGGGTGGAGGAGGAGGCAGCAGAACCAGGCCTTTGGAGCACTGTGTCATCTCCTGGTCCTGATGCTTTGAATCTCCCTCTCTGTCTGTCTGTCTGTCTGTCTGTCTGTCTGTCACACACACACACACACACACACACACACAGAAGCTGGTCAAGTGCTGTGCAACTGGGATTGCACCTGTCGTCCACAGGAGGGCGCCTAGCTGGGAAGTCCAGTACATTCCATATTAAAGTTGTTGCAAGTGCATTTTTTGTGTAAAAGACAGACACACACACACACACACACACACACACACACACACAGTAAGGTCTGAAGTGCAAAATTTGAATTACATTCCTTTGTATCTCTCCCTCTCTCTCTCTCTCTCTCTCTCTGTCTCTCTCTCTCTCTGTCAACACACACACACACACACACTCACACACACCAAAGCACACAGACAGAAGCTGGTCACAACTGCTGTGCAGCTGGGATTGAACCAGGGGGGCTCCCTCTGCTGGCTCAATGCGGTACAAAGTGTCAGAAGCTGTTAGATATCTGCTTTTGACAATCAATTGCACCTGTCATCCACAGGAGGGCGCCTAGCTGGGAAGTCCAGTACATTCCATATTAAAGTTGTTGCAAGTGCATTTTTTGTGTAAAAGACAGACACACACACACACACACACACACACACTGTAAGGTCTGAAGTGCAAAATTTGAATTACATTCCTTTGTATCTCTCCCTCTCTCTCTCTCTCTCTCTCTCTCTCTGTCAACACACACACACACACACACACACACACACACACACACACACACACACACAGTAAGGTCTGAAGTGCAAAATTTGAATTACATTCCTTTGTATCTCTCCCTCTCTCTCTCTCTCTGTCTCTCTCTCTCTGTCAACACACACACACACACGCACACACACACGCACACACACACGCTCAATGGAGTATAAAATAAAGACCGGGGCAGTTCTCTCACTGGAGTCTCTTAGAGTGGAGGCTGCCCTTGCTAGCAAGAAGTTCTGTGTGTTTCTCTTCTCTGAGTCTTTACTGAAGAAGTGTTTTATAACATTTTCCTTAACAACTGACATGTGTTTTTTGTGTAAAAGAGAGAGAGACACACACACACACACACACACACACTCACACTCACACTCAGCGGCTCAGAGATGAGGGAAAAACAACAGAAATCAGGATAGATTTTAATGTCAGGAGATGCCCTGTGATGCTGGGGCCATTGTGTAAGATTGGAATGTGTACCAGTGGCTGGTGGGTGGTCCTTGAAGGTCCCGGGAGGAGGCGGCGAGGAGGCAGCGGGTGGCTGGGCTTGAGCTGTGGATCAGGGACGTCATTAATTCTGCCTGGTGCTGCGTGTGCCCTGTGCAGCTTGGATGTCTGCCGCTGACGCTCTGTGGTTCCTGTTCTGCTGATCTCCTGGTCCACACACGGCTTCAGGGTGCACTGTACAAGGGAAGAAGAAATGCATCATTGGTTACCAAAATAAAACAGTGTCTTTCTGCCTGTGTCATTCTGTTTGGTTTCTTTGAGCGTTTGTTTCTTAAATACACAGCAAGTGTCACTCTCTCTCTCTCTCTCTCTGTCACACACACACACACACCAAAGCACACACACCAAAGCGCGCACACACACACACACACACACACACACACCAAAGCGCACACACACACACACACACACACACACACACACACACACACACAGTAAGGTCTGAAGTGCAAAATTTGAATTACATTCCTTTGTATCTCTCCCTCTCTCTCTCTCTCTCTCTCTCTCTCTGTCTCTCTGTCTCTCTCTCTCTGTCAACACACACACACACACACACACACACACACACACACACACACACTCAATGGAGTATAAAATAAAGACCGGGGCAGTTCTCTCACTGGAGTCTCTTAGAGTGGAGGCTGCCCTTGCTAGCAAGAAGTTCTGTGTGTTTCTCTTCTCTGAGTCTTTACTGAAGAAGTGTTTTATAACATTTTCCTTAACAACTGACATGTGTTTTTTGTGTAAAAGAGAGAGAGACACACACACACACACACACACACACACACACACACACACACACACACACTCACACTCACACTCACAGGCTCAGAGATGAGGGAAAAACAACAGAAATCAGGATAGATTTTAATGTCAGGAGATGCCCTGTGATGCTGGGGCCATTGTGTAAGATTGGAATGTGTACCAGTGGCTGGTGGGTGGTCCTTGAAGGTCCCGGGAGGAGGCGGCGAGGAGGCAGCGGGTGGCTGGGCTTGAGCTGTGGATCAGGGACGTCATTAATTCTGCCTGGTGCTGCGTGTGCCCTGTGCAGCTTGGATGTCTGCCGCTGACGCTCTGTGGTTCCTGTTCTGCTGATCTCCTGGTCCACACACGGCTTCAGGGTGTACTGTACAAGGGGAGAAGAAATGCATCATTGGTTACCAAAATAAAACAGTGTCTTTCTGCCTGTGTCATTCTGTTTGGTTTCTTTGAGCGTTTGTTTCTTAAATACACAGCAAGTGTCACTCTCTCTCTCTGTCACACACACACACACACACACACACACACCAAAGCAAACACACCAAAGCGCACACACACACACAGACACTGTGAGGTCTGCAGTTCAAAATTTGAATCTCAGAGCTTGGTGTTTTTGTCTCCCTCCAGTGGACAAATGCAGGTATGATTAGGGTTGGTTAGGTTAAGGGGATTTAGCCAGAGCTTGACGGAATAAAATGGAATAACTGGGAAAGTAAGTGTCGTAGAGGGATGAAAGTGGTGTCTACGTGGGGATTTTCTGCCGCTCCGCACGCGCTGGTGAAGACCCCATGTCGATAGCACCAACGGTTCTGGACTTGGTGTAAATGGGTCCAAATTTGACGGAATAAAAAGGTCAAAGTGGCAGATAGGAGTGTCCGATCGGGCCGATTCCACCACCACTGTACTCAGCAGGCCCTGCCGGGTCGTTAGACACGCAGCATGGCAGGGATCGGTGACATAACATGTAGCAGTTTCCCTTCACAGAAGCGTCTGCAGCAGGTGGGTGGAGGAGGAGGCAGCAGAACCAGGCCTTTGGAGCACTGTGTCATCTCCTGGTCCTGATGCTTTGAATCTCCCTCTCTGTCTGTCTGTCTGTCTGTCTGTCTGTCTGTCACACACACACACACACACACACACACACAGAAGCTGGTCAAGTGCTGTGCAACTGGGATTGCACCTGTCGTCCACAGGAGGGCGCCTAGCTGGGAAGTCCAGTACATTCCATATTAAAGTTGTTGCAAGTGCATTTTTTGTGTAAAAGACAGACACACACACACACACACACACACACACACACACACACACACACACACAGTAAGGTCTGAAGTGCAAAATTTGAATTACATTCCTTTGTATCTCTCCCTCTCTCTCTCTCTCTCTCTCTCTCTCTCTCTGTCTCTCTCTCTCTCTGTCAACACACACACACACACACACTCACACACACCAAAGCACACAGACAGAAGCTGGTCACAACTGCTGTGCAGCTGGGATTGAACCAGGGGGGCTCCCTCTGCTGGCTCAATGCGGTACAAAGTGTCAGAAGCTGTTAGATATCTGCTTTTGACAATCAATTGCACCTGTCATCCACAGGAGGGCGCCTAGCTGGGAAGTCCAGTACATTCCATATTAAAGTTGTTGCAAGTGCATTTTTTGTGTAAAAGACAGACACACACACACACACACACACACACACACACTGTAAGGTCTGAAGTGCAAAATTTGAATTACATTCCTTTGTATCTCTCCCTCTCTCTCTCTCTCTCTCTCTCTCTGTCAACACACACACACACACACACACACACACACACACACACACACACACACAGTAAGGTCTGAAGTGCAAAATTTGAATTACATTCCTTTGTATCTCTCCCTCTCTCTCTCTCTCTGTCTCTCTCTCTCTGTCAACACACACACACACACGCACACACACACGCACACACACACGCTCAATGGAGTATAAAATAAAGACCGGGGCAGTTCTCTCACTGGAGTCTCTTAGAGTGGAGGCTGCCCTTGCTAGCAAGAAGTTCTGTGTGTTTCTCTTCTCTGAGTCTTTACTGAAGAAGTGTTTTATAAC
>NW_028188591.1:325431-357931 GCF_057382275.1 Copadichromis virginalis
GAAGTTATTTTGAGCAGCAGGCTAAGACGAGGCTTTAACAATGTAACAGATAGCTTTAAGAAGGCTTTAAGGTTTTATGCACACAGGTATTAAATTAACTTTGTATTCCAGGTGCAGTTATAACTATTTTATACATATTGCATATCTGTGCTTATTTGAGTTGATGTTCAGGTTCTTTAAAGGTCTTAAGCTTCAACTAGTGAGAGTGTCTAGATGATCCATGCTGAGGGAAAACTAGAACATAGAAGGAATTGCAATACATGCTTACAAAACACTTATATATCAGATCATTTTATATTAAGGTTTTAGTAGAGGTTCTTGGTTAAAACATTTATTTAGTAGAAGACATACACATAGTCTCAGTGAGCTTCTGGTCTGGTAAAAGGTCAGAAGTGCAACAGGTGAATTGAGAAAGAGCATTTGAGGACGAGACACAGATAGTAGGTGAAGAGGTGACACAAAGAGCATGTGAGGTCGTGACACACACACACATGAGTTAAATTTATTTAGAGGAGAGATTACTCATGTCTGGTTGTAACTGCAAAAGTGTCTCGGTAAAAGAGGAACCGTTCCTTGTTGTCTCGGCAAGAAAGAGGAACAAGACAAGAACTGAAAGGTAGACAGGAAGGGCTAGCCATGAAAATAGAAGATGATTTTCTGGGTGAAAAGTCATGATGGTGTTGATCTGATCTATGTATAAAATGTACCGGTGACGCATGAAGGGGCGTCAGTAAACAAACCCTGATGCTATAAAATATCTGTTCATGCTTTGATTAAGTCGAGGACTACTGGCTGTCTGCGTACAGAGTGTCTTCCCACACGTGTGTTCATTAAAATCATTGTTGGACCAAGATCCTCTGGACCATGGGTGGTGTGTACTCTCTTTCCTCAATTTTGAACCTTAACATTCTAGGCGCCATCCTGTGGACCAAACATGCAATTGAAAGATGTTATTTTCGCCGGTATAACTCCTTCAGACACTTTGTACCGCATTGAGCCAGCAGAGGGAGCACCTCTTGTTCAATCCCAGTGGCACAGCAGCTGCTCTGCTTCTGTGTGTGTGTGTGTGTGTGTGTGTGTGTGACAGAGAGACAGACAGAGAGAGAGAGAGAGAGACACTTGCTGTGTATTTAAAAAACAAGCTGTTACGTTTCGGTGTTGTCAGTGTTTTGATTTAGGCGTGACTGTAATGTGTTTCCTGTTTTACTTTGAAAGTCTGTCTTATCTCAATGTTTTCAGTTTACGCTTCCTTGTCTCGTCAGTTCTGATTTGCCCCAGCTGTGTTTCCCTCCTGTTGTCCCTTCCCTGATTGCTCCCTCTATGTATTTAAACCCTGTGTTTCAGTGTGTCATGGTCGCGATCTTCCCCCCCGTTGTAAATAGTTTGACGTCTTGTGTGTGGTGATGAAAATAAATGTCTTATTTTTGCTTTGATGTAAATAGGTGTCGATGCTTTCGTTTTGGGATTTTTGTGGAGAACCGTAGTAGTTTTTTTTTGTTTTTTTTTTTTTTTTCTTTTTTCCCTTATTTTTATTTTTTCTACGTTGCACCCCGGTTGCCTAGGCCGGGGTGTAACATATGGGGGCTCGTCCGGGATCGCTGGAGGGTCCGTGGGACCGCTCCAGCCTTCGTCCGGGATCGCTGGAGGGTCCGAGGGACCGCTCCAGCCTTCGTCGTCTGCTGGAGGGTCAGTGGGACCGCTCCAGCCTTCATCAGTTTCATCTGCCTTCGCTTCAGCCGTCCGTCTCCGCTGGAGGGTCCAAGGGACCGCTCCAGCCTTCGTCGTCTGCTGGAGGGTCAGTGGGACCGCTCCAGCCTTCATCAGCCTTCGTCCGTCTTCGCTGGAGGGTCCGTTGGAGGGACCGCTTCAGCCTTCATCCGCCTTCGCTGGAGGATCCGAGGGACCGCTCCAGCCTTCTGCAGCTGGTGGGCTGCGTGTCTGTGTGTGCAGCTGGTGAGCTGCTCATCCGCCTTCGCTGGAGCGTCCAAGTGACCGCTCCAGCCTTCATCCGCTTTCGCTGGAGGATCCGAGGGACCGCTCCAGCCTTCTGCAGCTGGTGGGCTGCGTGTCCGTGTGTGCAGCTGGTGGGCTGCGTGTCCGTGTGTGCAGCTGGTGGGCTGCGTGTCCGTGTGTGCAGCTGGTGGGCTGCGTGTCCGTGTGTGCAGCTGGTGGGCTGCGTGTCCGTGTGTGCAGCTGGTGGGCTGCTCATCCGCCTTCGCTGGAGCGTCCAAGTGACCGCTCCAGCCTTCATCCGCTTCTGCTGGAGGGTCCGGGGGACCGCACCAGCCTTCGTCGTCTGCTGGAGGGTCCGTGGGACCGCTCCAGCCTCCATCAGCTTCGTCTGCCTTCATCCGCCTTCGCTGGGGGGGAGGGTCCGTGGGACCGCCCCAGCCTTTGTCGTCGCTGGAGGGTCCGTGGGACCGCTCCAGCCTTCATCCGCCTTCGCTGGAGGGTCCGTGGGACCGCTCCAGCCTTCGTCGTCTGCTGGAGGGTCAGTGGGACCGCTCCAGCCTCCATCAGCTTCGTCTGCCTTCGTTTCAGCCTTCGTTTGTTTTGATCAAACATTTCACTTGGGGTTACATGTTTGATTTTTGGGTGGGGGGAACTGTTACGTTTCGGTGTTGTCAGTGTTTTGATTTAGGCGTGACTGTAATGT
The DNA here is from genome assembly GCF_057382275.1 of Copadichromis virginalis. Taxonomy (NCBI): domain Eukaryota; kingdom Metazoa; phylum Chordata; class Actinopteri; order Cichliformes; family Cichlidae; genus Copadichromis; species Copadichromis virginalis. The sequence continues at coordinate 328,088 of NW_028188591.1, forward strand.
GTTTCCTGTTTTACTTTGAAAGTCTGTCTTATCTCAATGTTTTCAGTTTACACTTCCTTGTCTCGTCAGTTCTGATTTGCCCCAGCTGTGTTTCCCTCCTGTTGTCCCTTCCCTGATTGCTCCCTCTATGTATTTAAACCCTGTGTTTCAGTGTGTCATGGTCGCGATCTTCCCCCCCGTTGTAAATAGTTTGACGTCTTGTGTGTGGTTGTCTGGGATTTCGAGCTCGGATGACTGCGTGATGGAGGCCATAATGGTGCTAAATGCTGTTTACAGATTTCTTTGATGAGCTGATTTGATGAGACAACTGAGTAATACTAAGAAGTGATGAAGAGCTTTGAGGACTTGGGGGCACCAAACTTAACAAAATACTGACTTTGGTAGCTGTGGCGTGTCTGACTTTGCTCAAATGGCTGAAAACTTACAGTTACTCACTTGCTGGTGTATGGATAGTTTTTGCACTGATGAAGATGAAGGGGAAGGGTAGGACCTATTAGGCAGAGAGGCACTGGGTGACTTTGAGATATGACATACAAGGTGGTGTCCTTACACACTGGAGAGCCAGGGGAGAGAAGAGGTGTTGTCAAGTTGCTGGTGATACCTTGTCAGTTTCTTTCTTCCACGCTGCCAGATGTTTATCGACCTTAAAGTTGTTTGAATCTTTCGTACTGTGCCTTCTACCACGGTTTCTCTCCCCTTGCTAGGCTCGACACCCCGTTGTAAATAGTTTGACGTCTTGTGTGTGGTGATGAAAATAAATGTCTTATTTTTGCTTTGATGTAAATAGGTGTCGATGCTTTCGTTTTGGGATTTTTGTGGAGAACCGTAGTAGTTTTTTTTTGTTTTTTTTTTTTTTTTCTTTTTTCCCTTATTTTTATTTTTTCTACGTTGCACCCCGGTTGCCTAGGCCGGGGTGTAACAAAGCGCTCAAACAAACCAAAGAGAACGACAGAGGCAGAAAGACACTGTTTTTTTTTGTGGTAACCCATGAGGTCTTGCTATTGAATTGTACAGTGCATCCTGAAGCAAGGCCGAGCAGATGACATAGTGCTCCACAGGCCTGCTTCTGGTGCCTGCTCCTGTACCAACCTGCTGCAGAAACAGAAAAAGACAAGAAGTCACGTAAGATAAAACAAAGAAAATAATGTAAATACACACGGAAAGGATTTAAAGGAAGGGGGTGCCATAAACAAAAGTACAGTGAACAAAGGACGGGATGTCAAAAAAGACAGGGGGTGCCATAAAAAGATAAAGAGACAATCCTAATAAATGTATCTGACTCCAGCAATTTGCACTAAAATTTCTAGAAAGCTGGTTTTCTTTCTCCTGCTCGCCTTGTCTGAATATGGAGTAAACACAGAAAGACAAGAAAAAACAAGGGGAAAACAAAGAGAAAAATAGTAAGAAAACTAAAGATATGAAAGACAAGAAGTCACGTAAAATAGAAAGAAAAGCAGAAAAAGAAAAAGACAAGAAGTCAGAAAAAGAAAAGGACAAGCAGTCAACTTAAAAAAGCCCAAGTGGGAGGAGCTAACAAGAGTATAAAAGGCCAAGAGAGGCAAACAGAAAACAGAGAGACAAAGACAAGACACACTGGGTCGGCCTGAAGAAGGCAAAAACATGCCGAAACGTCGCGAACGGCCCAGTGAATGCTAAATGTGCACTAAAACCCTAGATATGGGCAATTTTTTGAACCAGGGCAGGGACACCACCACCCGGCCCCATCGATGGCCCGTGCACCTCAGGCTACCAGCTTGCTGGTGGCCTGATTCTTTTCTTAACACCTAACCAGCCAGTGCCTCGTGGGGTTGGGGGTGCCCCTGCCCTCTATCTTACCCTAACCCTAACCACAGGGGGGTCCCTAACACAAAAAACGAAGACAAGAAGTCACGTAAGAAAGAAAAACAAGTAGAAAAAGAAAAAGACAAGAAGTCACGTACAAGAAAGAAAGATAAGCAGAAAAAGCAAAAGACAAGAAGTCACGTACAAGAGAGAAAGACAAGTAGTCAGAAAAAGAAAAAGACAAGAAGTCACGTACAAGAAAGAAAGATAAACAGAAACAGAAAAAGACAAGAAGTCACGTAAGATAAAACAAAGAAAATAATGTAAATACACACGGAAAGGATTTAAAGGAAGGGGGTGCCATAAACAAAAGTACAGTGAACAAAGGACGGGATGTCAAAAAAGACAGGGGGTGCCATAAAAAGATAAAGAGACAATCCTAATAAATGTATCTGACTCCAGCAATTTGCACTAAAATTTCTAGAAAGCTGGTTTTCTTTCTCCTGCTCGCCTTGTCTGAATATGGAGTAAACACAGAAAGACAAGAAAAAACAAGGGGAAAACAAAGAGAAAAATAGTAAGAAAACTAAAGATATGAAAGACAAGAAGTCACGTAAAATAGAAAGAAAAGCAGAAAAAGAAAAAGACAAGAAGTCAACTTAAAAAAGCCCAAGTGGGAGGAGCTAACAAGAGTATAAAAGGCCAAGAGAGGCAAACAGAAAACAGAGAGACAAAGACAAGACACACTGGGTCGGCCTGAAGAAGGCAAAAACATGCCGAAACGTCGCGAACGGCCCAGTGAATGCTAAATGTGCACTAAAACCCTAGATATGGGCAATTTTTTGAACCAGGGCAGGGACACCACCACCCGGCCCCATCGATGGCCCGTGCACCTCAGGCTACCAGCTTGCTGGTGGCCTGATTCTTTTCTTAACACCTAACCCCATCATCAACAAAACAATAAAAAGTTGTCACAAAACCAGAGCTACAGCAGAAGCAAGAAGTCTTCCTTCAAAGTGCCTCGCTTATTTTTTTTTTTTTTTTTGAGACGTGAAATTCCAAGACCCCTAACCCCCGAGAGGACGCCCCGCATGGGTTTTGGGTCTGATAAATGCACGCATACCCGGAGGGTCAGCGCTCATTTGCATGTATTAGCTCTAGAATTGCCACAGTTATCCAAGTAACGGATGAGCGATCAAAGGAACCATAACTGATTTAATGAGCCATTCGCAGTTTCACTGTACCGGCCGCGTGTACTTAGACCTGCATGGCTTAATCTTTGAGACAAGCATATGCTACTGGCAGGATCAACCAGGTAGCCCCTCAGGCGGCGGCAGCGGCGCGCACGCACGCGCTCGCTCGGGGCTACTGAGGCCTGTCGACCAGGGCGAGGCTTTCCGGACGCACGTGTGGACCGGGGCGAGGGTTCGAGAAACCGTGTTTGCCGGACGGGGCCCCGTCGCCCTCGCGGGGTGGGCAAACTCTGGGTTTGCCTACCCACTCTGCGACGAGGCCCGCCGTGGTATGACCACCGGGACAGACCGGGCGTCTTGGTCTCGCTACCGAGCGATCGCGTCTGGCGGGGGGGGGAAGCGTGGGGAGGACAGGGCGGGGTCCGAGAACCACCACCCCCTTCGACCTTCGCGCTGTAACCCCCGGCCAGCGCTAGAGGCGAGCCTGCGGGCCGGAGGAGCTGACCGCCCGAAGGCGCCGGCGAAGGTGCCGGGCCCGGCGGCAGCCCTCTGATGGCAGGCCACGTTTGCCAGTCGATCGGGGTGGGAGGGCACAACCCTAGAAAAAAACTTACCTGTTAAAATAAAGCCTGTATAAAGGAAAGAAAAAACTTACCTGTTAAAATAAAGCCTGTATAAAGGAAAGAAACAAAAAGGAAAACACTTATTCACCTGGGCTCGACTGAAGAAGGCACTTCTATGCCGAAACGTCTCGCGATAGCCCATTAGCTCTCAAACCCAAGACATGGGTAATTTTTGGAACCGCCGGGCAGGGTCTCCACCTCCCGGCCCCCATTGATGGACAGTGCAGTCAGGCCCTTGGTGGCCTGTTATCACCTAAACCCTAACCCCCTAACCAGACCCCCCTCCCCTCCGGCGGCCGGACATGCTGAAGTGTATCCCCCTGTGGCGCTGCAACCGCCACGTCGAGTCGGTGGACAAGCGGCATTGCAACTTGCAGACGGTTCCTGATGAAATATTTCGATACAGCCGCAGTTTGGAGGAGCTTCTCCTTGATGCCAATCAACTCAAAGAGCTACCAAAGCCTTTCTTCAGACTACTGAACCTCCGGAAACTTGGCCTGAGCGACAATGAGATCCAGAGACTCCCGCCTGAGGTGGCTAACTTCATGCAACTGGTGGAATTGGACATCTCCAGGAACGATATTTCTGAGATCCCAGAGAGCATTAAGTTTTGCAGGGCCTTGGAGATTGCAGACTTCAGTGGAAACCCCCTCTCCAGATTGCCGGATGGTTTCACTGAACTCCGAGCGCTCGCTCACCTGGCCCTCAATGATGTGTCATTACAGATGTTGCCCAATGACATTGGAAATTTGGCCAACCTGGTGACGTTGGAGCTCAGGGAGAACCTGTTGAAGTCTCTGCCCACGTCGCTCTCTTTCCTGGTGAAACTGGAACAGCTGGACCTGGGCAGCAATGAACTGGAAGTTTTGCCGGATACCCTCGGCGCTCTCCCCAACCTAAGGGAGCTGTGGCTGGACCGTAACCAGTTGTCCTCATTACCACCAGAGCTGGGAAACCTTCGTAGGTTGGTGTGTCTGGATGTGTCGGAGAATCGTCTGGAGGAGCTCCCGTCAGAGCTGAATGGCCTCCTGGCTCTCACAGACCTGCTGCTCACACAGAACCTGCTGGAGGTCGTCCCGGACAGCATAGGGTCTCTGAAACAGCTGTCCATCCTGAAGGTGGACCAGAACAGACTGACCCATCTGACTGATTCAATAGGCGAGTGTGAAAACCTCACAGAACTTGTCCTGACGGAGATAAGAAAGATCTAACCCAAGACATGGGTAATTTTTGGACCTGCTGGGCAGGGTCTCCACCTCCCGGCCCCCATTGATGGACAGTGCACTCAGGCCCCTGGTGGCCTGCTATCACCATAATCCTAACCCAGGAGGGAAGGACCGCGCATTCCTCGGTCCCCCCCAGGGGGGACGGGGCCGTAACCAACGCCCTAACCCTAATGATGCGGGTGTCCGCGCTGAAGCTTCTGGGTCTGGGCTGCGCCAAGGTGGAGTACGCTAAAGGCAAGCAGCGGTGCCGACAGGAGGCCGAGTACCTCAGACATGAAACGGTCCTGCGGCTGCAAGACCAGCCCACAGACTCTGACGGCTCTGTGGTGTTGAGACCTGGCAACAAGTACGAGTACACGTTTGGATTCGAGCTCCCTCAGCAAGGGCAACTGGTGTCGTCATACAAGGGGAAGTTCGGCTACGTCCAGTACTGTGTCAAAGCCCTGATGGAGAGGCCGCAGCAGCCCGTGCTAGAGTGCAAGAAATGTTTCGAGGTGGAGGAGCCACTGGATGTCAACACCCCAGACCTGCTGTCTCCAGCAGGTGGCATGAAGCAGAAGAAAGTCACCTGCATGTTCATCCCTGACGGTCCCTGGGTACTGGAAGGCTGGTGCGTTCATAAAGATGGGACTGTGAGGCGGAGGAGGAGTTCAACGGCAATGCTCGCATGCTGCCGGTCGGCTGAAGTCCACCAGTGGGAACCGTGGAACTGTGGTCCACCTGTTAAGGACCAAACTTGAAAACAGGCAGAAGGTCTGAACTCCAGAGGAGGTTGGATGGAGAAGTAAAGGCACGAGTGTGGAGGTGGACTGAAATGTTGGTCGTTTGTTATGTCAGCTGCCTTCAACCTGCTTCATCGCTTATGAGTCTTCCTGCTCGTGCTCCTCAGACCAGAGATGTTGAGGCCCGATGGCACAGTGATATGCTGCATTTCTGAATAAGCTGCCCTTTCCAGAGACTCTCCATTTACAGCCACTATGACTTTGTTACTGGGCCGAGCACTGGCCTGCTGTGGCACCGTGGCTTTTTCTCATTGCACTCCAAGACTGTATTTTTACAGGACTACTCAAAAGGAAACATCCTTTTACCAGTCCACTCAGTTTGCATCGCTGTTACGAAATTGTTGGGAACACTGTTGCTTTTCAGAATCACAGCATGTAAATTTCTTCCTTAAATGTCAGTAGTGTTACCAGTGTTTGAAAAAAGTCCTTTATTCCTATATTGTTGCTTTTGACTCTCCTACTGCCCAGAAGACTCTGTTCAACTGAACAATGTTTTTGATGTGGAGATATGCAACTTCCACCAGTCACCACAGCTTGGTGACTGGTGCTAATTACTGCGAGTGCCGTCCATACCACACGCTCTCGATGGAACGCACTTTATCTGAGGATCCTTGTATCTGATCTGCAGTTGTCCCAGGCAACATTTCATTTAAGAGTTCCACTTCTGTGAATTCACAACTTCTGTTCTTTCAGGGCGCAGGGAAATCACTGTTAATGACTCATTTGTGAGAAAATATGTTTGTAATACGCTCTTGATACGTGCAGATGTTTTTGTATGAAAGCCGAGGGGAGAATATAAAAGGCGGAGCTCACACAGGAGCTCATTTTCCACTCGGCACTCGATGAGAGCACATCTCTGCCAGTCCAACTGTTGCCAGCTAACCTAGCTTACAGTTTTCTGTGTGCCACACCTGAAGAAGACCGTGTACGGTCGAAACGTTGTGTTTTTTGTGTTTATTTTTAAATAAACAGTTTTTTTTGGCACACCTTCTTTTGTTGTTTACTGTTTTTACGTGACTTTTTCCTTTCCACATTTTGGAAAGCGTTTTTTGTTCACATTAAAATTAAATAAATATTTTTTGAAGCACATTTAATTTTTTTTGGAAAAAAGAAAAGAAGAAAAAAATTCTGGACGCCATGGACGACGGCTGGACGGTGGTATGCTATGGCCGCCGCCGCCAACGTGACCGCCAAGTCTTCTGGGACGGGTACGGAGGGCCGCAGGGAGGGATGGACCGTGCACGCTCCTTTTCCTTTCGGAGAAGGGATTATCTTCCCCACCCTAACCCATTTTAGTCCTTCCTCAAATGAGAAGACGTAAAAGATGGAGCTTCATATTTTAGAGCACAGCTTGAAAGTGGCGAGTATAGAGAAAGAAGGGATCCAGATTTGCACTCACGGATTAATAAAACTCGCCTTCCTGGCCTCCAAAACAAGATGCAAGTTTTTCAGTTTGACAGAGACTCCAGAGGACTATACCATCATCGTCGACGAGGAAGGATTTAAAGAGCTGCCCCAGTCGGAGCACATCAGCGTTGCCGACGCCACGTGGGTGGCCCTTAACGTGGTGTCAGGAGGTAGCAACACATCCACTTCACAACCCATAGGAGTCACCAAAATCGCTAAATCAGTCATCGCACCACTGGCCGACCACAACATTTCTGTTTTCATGCTGTCGACGTATCAGACGGACTTCATCCTGGTTCGAGAGCGAGACCTCCCGATGGTCATGCACACTCTGTCTTCCGAATTCACTTTGTTTCGAGTGGTCAACGGGGAGACTGTTGCTGCTCACAATCTGGGGGTGACCAATGGCTTTGTGAAACCAAAACTAGTGCCCCGTCCTATCATTCACCCCTTATCCAGTCATAAGAAACAGAAAACGTACAAGTTGTGAAATAAGAAAAAGAAAAACGTACAAGTTGAGAAATGGAAGAAACACGTAAAAGCCGTAGAACTGGAAAGGACAAATGAGAAGGGGGTGCCAGAGAGGAAAAATACAGGACGGGATGTCAATAAAGCAGGGGGTGCCATTTAAAAATTAAAAATATAAACAGAATGAAAAAGTTAAAGAAAGAATAAGAAAAAGAAAACGTACAAGTTGAGAAATAAGAAAAGAAAACGTACAAGTTGAGAAATATAAGAAAGTTAAAGAACAAACAGAGAAACAGAAATATAAAGAAAAGAAAGAAAACAGAAAGCCCAAAGTGGGTGGAGACAGAGAGTATATAAAAGCCGAGACAGGCAAGAAACAGAAACAGAAGACACGTTGGGCCAGCTTGAAAAAGGCACAAATACGCCGAAACGTCGCGAAGGCCCAACGATGCGCATTGGCCAATTATCACCCTATATGGGCAATTTTTTGAACGGGGGACGTCTGCCCACTTCATTCGTCGTGAGCGTGCCTCCAAGGGGGTCCAGCGGCTGCTGGGTCCCCTTTCTCTTTCCTCATCCCTAACCAACCCTAATCATACCTGCATTTGTCCACTGGAGGGAGACAAAAACACCAAGCTCTGAGATTCAAATTTTGAACTGCAGACCTCACAGTGTCTGTGTGTGTGTGTGTGTGTGTGTGTGTGTGTGTGTGTGTGTGCGTGCTTTGGTGTGTGTGTGTGTGTGTGTGCTTTGGTGTGTGTGTGTGTGTGTGTGTGTGTGTGTGTGACAGAGAGAGAGAGAGAGAGTGACACTTGCTGTGTATTTAAGAAACAAACGCTCAAAGAAACCAAACAGAATGACACAGGCAGAAAGACACTGTTTTATTTGTGGTAACCAATGATGCATTTCTTCTCCCCTTGTACAGGGCCTTTTATGACAGGAACAGGAACCACAGAGCGTCAGCGGCAGACATCCAAGCTGCACAGGGCACACGCAGCACCAGGCAGAATTAATGACGTCCCTGATCCACAGCTCAAGCCCAGCCACCCGCTGCCTCCTCGCCGCCTCCTCCCGGGACCTTCAAGGACCACCCACCAGCCACTGGTACACATTCCAATCTTACACAATGGCCCCAGCATCACAGGGCATCTCCTGACATTAAAATCTATCCTGATTTCTGTTGTTTTTCCCTCATCTCTGAGCCGCTGAGTGTGAGTGTGTGTGTGTGTGTGTGTGTCTCTCTCTCTTTTACACAAAAAACACATGTCAGTTGTTAAGGAAAATGTTATAAAACACTTCTTCAGTAAAGACTCAGAGAAGAGAAACACACAGAACTTCTTGCTAGCAAGGGCAGCCTCCACTCTAAGAGACTCCAGTGAGAGAACTGCCCCGGTCTTTATTTTATACTCCATTGAGCGTGTGTGTGTGTGTGTGTGTGTGTGTGTGTGTGTGTGTGTGTTGACAGAGAGAGAGAGAGAGAGAGACAGAGAGAGAGAGAGAGAGGGAGAGAGAGAGGGAGAGATACAAAGGAATGTAATTCAAATTTTGCACTTCAGACCTTACAGTGTGTGTGTGTGTGTGTGTGTGTGTGTGTGTGTGTGTGTGACAGAGAGACAGACAGAGAGAGAGAGACACTTGCTGTGGATTTAAAAATTTTAAAAAACACACAGAAAACCCAAAGAGAAAAAGAGGCACACAAGTCGATTTGTACCGCATTGAGTTGCAAAGCAGCTGACCAGCTTGTGTGTGTGTGTGTGTGTGTGTGTGTGTGTGTGTGTGTGTGTGTTGACAGAGAGAGAGAGAGAGAGAGAGAGAGACAGAGTGAGAGAGAGGGAGAGATACAAAGGAATGTAATTCAAATTTTGCACTTCAGACCTTACAGTGTGAGTGTGTGTGTGTGTGTGTGTGTGTGTGTGTTGACAGAGAGAGAGAGAGAGAGAGAGAGAGACAGAGTGAGAGAGAGGGAGAGATACAAAGGAATGTAATTCAAATTTTGCACTTCAGACCTTACAGTGTGTGTGTGTGTGTGTGTGTGTGTGTGTGTGTGTGTGTTGACAGAGAGAGAGAGAGAGAGAGAGAGACAGAGAGAGAGAGAGAGAGAGAGAGAGGGAGAGATACAAAGGAATGTAATTCAAATTTTGCACTTCAGACCTTACAGTGTGTGTGTGTGTGTGTGTGTGTGTGTGTGTGTGTGTGTGTGTGTGTGTCTGTCTTTTACACAAAAAATGCACTTGCAACAACTTTAATATGGAATGTACTGGACTTCCCAGCTAGGCGCCCTCCTGTGGATGACAGGTGCAATTGATTGTCAAAAGCAGATATCTAACAGCTTCTGACACTTTGTACCGCATTGAGCCAGCAGAGGGAGCCCCCCTGGTTCAATCCCAGTTGCACAGCAGTTGTGACCAGCTTCTGTCTGTGTGCTTTGGTGTGTGTGAGTGTGTGTGTGTGTGTGTGTGTGTGTTGACAGAGAGAGAGAGAGAGAGACAGAGAGAGAGAGAGAGAGAGAGAGAGAGAGAGAGAGGGAGAGATACAAAGGAATGTAATTCAAATTTTGCACTTCAGACCTTACTGTGTGTGTGTGTGTGTGTGTGTGTGTGTGTCTGTCTTTTACACAAAAAATGCACTTGCAACAACTTTAATATGGAATGTACTGGACTTCCCAGCTAGGCGCCCTCCTGTGGACGACAGGTGCAATCCCAGTTGCACAGCACTTGACCAGCTTCTGTGTGTGTGTGTGTGTGTGTGACAGACAGACAGACAGACAGACAGACAGAGAGGGAGATTCAAAGCATCAGGACCAGGAGATGACACAGTGCTCCAAAGGCCTGGTTCTGCTGCCTCCTCCTCCACCCACCTGCTGCAGACGCTTCTGTGAAGGGAAACTGCTACATGTTATGTCACCGATCCCTGCCATGCTGCGTGTCGAACGACCCGGCAGGGCCTGCTGAGTACAGTGGTGGTGGACCCAGGCCCTCTGCACCTTCCTTTCTCCGACTGGGACCGTTTTGTCCCATCCTTTTTGGTCCGATTCGCCATATCTCCAGAACCGAAGAAGCCATCGGCGTGGCCTCTTCGCCACAGCGTCCGGCACCCACCAAAACCCCCACCTAGACACCAACATCAGCCCTCTACACCTCTTACTTTTTCAGTTATTCCACTTTTGTCCCATCCTCTCCTGGCTTTTTCCCCATAACCTATCATTTAAGCCTCATCATACCTGCCGTGGGCCACTGGAGGGAGACAAATCACCATGCACTAAAATTCAAATTTTGCACTGCAAACCTCACAGTGTCTGTGTCTGTGTGTGTGTGTGTGTGTGTGTGTGTGTGTGCGCGCTTTGGTGTGTGTGTGTGTGTGTGTGCGCGCTTTGGTGTGTGTGCTTTGGTGTGTGTGTGTGTGTGTGTGTGTGACAGAGAGAGAGAGAGAGAGAGTGACACTTGCTGTGTATTTAAGAAACAAACGCTCAAAGAAACCAAACAGAATGACACAGGCAGAAAGACACTGTTTTATTTTGGTAACCAATGATGCATTTCTTATCCCCTTGTACAGGGCCTTTTATGACAGGAACAGGAACCACAGAGCGTCAGCCGCACACATCGAAGCTGCACAGGGCACACGCGGCACCACGCAGAATAAATGACGTTCCTGGGCCAAGGCCGAAGCCCAGCCACCCGCTGCCTCCTCGCCGCCTCCTCCTGGGACCTTCAAGGACCACCCACCAGCCACTGGTACACATTCCAATCTTACACAATGGCCCCAGCATCACAGGGCATCTCCTGACATTAAAATCTATCCTGATTTCTGTTGTTTTTCCCTCATCTCTGAGCCGCTGAGTGTGTGTGTGTGTGTGTGTGTGTGTGTGTGTGTGTGTGTGTGTGTGTGTCTCTCTCTCTTTTACACAAAAAACACATGTCAGTTGTTAAGGAAAATGTTATAAAACACTTCTTCAGTAAAGACTCAGAGAAGAGAAACACACAGAACTTCTTGCTAGCAAGGGCAGCCTCCACTCTAAGAGACTCCAGTGAGAGAACTGCCCCGGTCTTTATTTTATACTCCATTGAGCGTGTGTGTGTGCGTGTGTGTGTGTGTGTGTGTGTTGACAGAGAGAGAGAGAGAGAGACAGAGAGAGAGAGAGAGAGGGAGAGATACAAAGGAATGTAATTCAAATTTTGCACTTCAGACCTTACAGTGTGTGTGTGTGTGTGTGTGTGTGTGTGTGTGTGTTGACAGAGAGAGAGAGAGAGAGAGAGAGAGAGACAGAGAGAGAGAGAGAGAGAGAGAGAGAGGGAGAGATACAAAGGAATGTAATTCAAATTTTGCACTTCAGACCTTACAGTGTGTGTGTGTGTGTGTGTGTGTGTGTCTGTCTTTTACACAAAAAATGCACTTGCAACAACTTTAATATGGAATGTACTGGACTTCCCAGCTAGGCGCCCTCCTGTGGATGACAGGTGCAATTGATTGTCAAAAGCAGATATCTAACAGCTTCTGACACTTTGTACCGCATTGAGCCAGCAGAGGGAGCCCCCCTGGTTCAATCCCAGTTGCACAGCAGTTGTGACCAGCTTCTGTCTGTGTGCTTTGGTGTGTGTGAGTGTGTGTGTGTGTGTGTGTGTTGACAGAGAGAGAGAGAGAGAGACAGAGAGAGAGAGAGAGAGAGAGAGAGAGAGAGAGAGGGAGAGATACAAAGGAATGTAATTCAAATTTTGCACTTCAGACCTTACTGTGTGTGTGTGTGTGTGTGTGTGTGTGTGTGTGTGTCTGTCTTTTACACAAAAAATGCACTTGCAACAACTTTAATATGGAATGTACTGGACTTCCCAGCTAGGCGCCCTCCTGTGGACGACAGGTGCAATCCCAGTTGCACAGCACTTGACCAGCTTCTGTGTGTGTGTGTGTGTGTGTGACAGACAGACAGACAGACAGACAGAGAGGGAGATTCAAAGCATCAGGACCAGGAGATGACACAGTGCTCCAAAGGCCTGGTTCTGCTGCCTCCTCCTCCACCCACCTGCTGCAGACGCTTCTGTGAAGGGAAACTGCTACATGTTATGTCACCGATCCCTGCCATGCTGCGTGTCTAACGACCCGGCAGGGCCTGCTGAGTACAGTGGTGGTGGAATCGGCCCGATCGGACACTCCTATCTGCCACTTTGACCTTTTTATTCCGTCAAATTTGGACCCATTTACACCAAGTCCAGAACCGTTGGTGCTATCGACATGGGGTCTTCACCAGGGTGTCCGGAGCACCCCGAAACCCCCCCGTAGACACCACTTTCATCCCTCTACGACACTTACTTTCCCAGTTATTCCATTTTATTCCGTCAAGCTCTGGCTATTACCCCCTAACCTAACCAACCCTCATCATACCTGCATTTGTCCACTGGAGGGAGACAAAAACACCAAGCTCTGAGATTCAAATTTTGAACTGCAGACCTCACAGTGTCTGTGTGTGTGTGTGTGTGTGTGTGTGTGTGTGTGTGTGTGTGTGTGTGTGTGTGTGTGACAGAGAGAGAGAGAGAGTGACACTTGCTGTGTATTTAAGAAACAAACGCTCAAAGAAACCAAACAGAATGACACAGGCAGAAAGACACTGTTTTATTTTGGTAACCAATGATGCATTTCTTCTCCCCTTGTACAGTACACCCTGAAGCCGTGTGTGGACCAGGAGATCAGCAGAACAGGAACCACAGAGCGTCAGCGGCAGACATCCAAGCTGCACAGGGCACACGCAGCACCAGGCAGAATTAATGACGTCCCTGATCCACAGCTCAAGCCCAGCCACCCGCTGCCTCCTCGCCGCCTCCTCCCGGGACCTTCAAGGACCACCCACCAGCCACTGGTACACATTCCAATCTTACACAATGGCCCCAGCATCACAGGGCATCTCCTGACATTAAAATCTATCCTGATTTCTGTTGTTTTTCCCTCATCTCTGAGCCTGTGAGTGTGAGTGTGAGTGTGAGTGTGTGTGTGTGTGTGTGTGTGTGTGTGTGTGTGTGTGTGTGTGTGTGTGTGTCTCTCTCTCTTTTACACAAAAAACACATGTCAGTTGTTAAGGAAAATGTTATAAAACACTTCTTCAGTAAAGACTCAGAGAAGAGAAACACACAGAACTTCTTGCTAGCAAGGGCAGCCTCCACTCTAAGAGACTCCAGTGAGAGAACTGCCCCGGTCTTTATTTTATACTCCATTGAGTGTGTGTGTGTGTGTGTGTGTGTGTGTGTGTGTGTGTGTGTGTGTGTTGACAGAGAGAGAGAGAGAGAGAGAGAGACAGAGAGAGAGAGAGAGAGAGAGAGAGGGAGAGATACAAAGGAATGTAATTCAAATTTTGCACTTCAGACCTTACAGTGTGTGTGTGTGTGTGTGTGTGTGTGTGTGTGTGTGTGTGTGTGTCTGTCTTTTACACAAAAAATGCACTTGCAACAACTTTAATATGGAATGTACTGGACTTCCCAGCTAGGCGCCCTCCTGTGGATGACAGGTGCAATTGATTGTCAAAAGCAGATATCTAACAGCTTCTGACACTTTGTACCGCATTGAGCCAGCAGAGGGAGCCCCCCTGGTTCAATCCCAGTTGCACAGCAGTTGTGACCAGCTTCTGTCTGTGTGCTTTGGTGTGTGTGAGTGTGTGTGTGTGTGTGTGTGTTGACAGAGAGAGAGAGAGAGAGACAGAGAGAGAGAGAGAGAGAGAGAGAGAGAGAGAGAGGGAGAGATACAAAGGAATGTAATTCAAATTTTGCACTTCAGACCTTACTGTGTGTGTGTGTGTGTGTGTGTGTGTGTGTCTGTCTTTTACACAAAAAATGCACTTGCAACAACTTTAATATGGAATGTACTGGACTTCCCAGCTAGGCGCCCTCCTGTGGACGACAGGTGCAATCCCAGTTGCACAGCACTTGACCAGCTTCTGTGTGTGTGTGTGTGTGTGTGACAGACAGACAGACAGACAGACAGACAGAGAGGGAGATTCAAAGCATCAGGACCAGGAGATGACACAGTGCTCCAAAGGCCTGGTTCTGCTGCCTCCTCCTCCACCCACCTGCTGCAGACGCTTCTGTGAAGGGAAACTGCTACATGTTATGTCACCGATCCCTGCCATGCTGCGTGTCGAACGACCCGGCAGGGCCTGCTGAGTACAGTGGTGGTGGACCCAGGCCCTCTGCACCTTCCTTTCTCCGACTGGGACCGTTTTGTCCCATCCTTTTTGGTCCGATTCGCCATATCTCCAGAACCGAAGAAGCCATCGGCGTGGCCTCTTCGCCACAGCGTCCGGCACCCACCAAAACCCCCACCTAGACACCAACATCAGCCCTCTACACCTCTTACTTTTTCAGTTATTCCACTTTTGTCCCATCCTCTCCTGGCTTTTTCCCCATAACCTATCATTTAAGCCTCATCATACCTGCCGTGGGCCACTGGAGGGAGACAAATCACCATGCACTAAAATTCAAATTTTGCACTGCAAACCTCACAGTGTCTGTGTCTGTGTGTGTGTGTGTGTGTGTGTGTGTGTGCGCGCTTTGGTGTGTGTGTGTGTGTGTGTGCGCGCTTTGGTGTGTGTGCTTTGGTGTGTGTGTGTGTGTGTGTGTGTGTGACAGAGAGAGAGAGAGAGAGAGTGACACTTGCTGTGTATTTAAGAAACAAACGCTCAAAGAAACCAAACAGAATGACACAGGCAGAAAGACACTGTTTTATTTTGGTAACCAATGATGCATTTCTTATCCCCTTGTACAGGGCCTTTTATGACAGGAACAGGAACCACAGAGCGTCAGCCGCACACATCGAAGCTGCACAGGGCACACGCGGCACCACGCAGAATAAATGACGTTCCTGGGCCAAGGCCGAAGCCCAGCCACCCGCTGCCTCCTCGCCGCCTCCTCCTGGGACCTTCAAGGACCACCCACCAGCCACTGGTACACATTCCAATCTTACACAAACAATGGCCCCAGCATCACAGGGCATCTCCTGACATTAAAATCTATCCTGATTTCTGTTGTTTTTCCCTCATCTCTGAGCCGCTGAGTGTGAGTGTGAGTGTGTGTGTGTGTGTGTGTGTGTGTCTCTCTCTCTTTTACACAAAAAACACATGTCAGTTGTTAAGGAAAATGTTATAAAACACTTCTTCAGTAAAGACTCAGAGAAGAGAAACACACAGAACTTCTTGCTAGCAAGGGCAGCCTCCACTCTAAGAGACTCCAGTGAGAGAACTGCCCCGGTCTTTATTTTATACTCCATTGAGCGTGTGTGTGTGCGTGTGTGTGTGTGTGTGTGTGTTGACAGAGAGAGAGAGAGAGAGACAGAGAGAGAGAGAGAGAGGGAGAGATACAAAGGAATGTAATTCAAATTTTGCACTTCAGACCTTACAGTGTGTGTGTGTGTGTGTGTGTGTGTGTGTGTGTTGACAGAGAGAGAGAGAGAGAGAGAGAGAGAGACAGAGAGAGAGAGAGAGAGAGAGAGAGAGGGAGAGATACAAAGGAATGTAATTCAAATTTTGCACTTCAGACCTTACTGTGTGTGTGTGTGTGTGTGTGTGTGTGTGTGTGTGTCTGTCTTTTACACAAAAAATGCACTTGCAACAACTTTAATATGGAATGTACTGGACTTCCCAGCTAGGCGCCCTCCTGTGGACGACAGGTGCAATCCCAGTTGCACAGCACTTGACCAGCTTCTGTGTGTGTGTGTGTGTGTGTGACAGACAGACAGACAGACAGACAGAGAGGGAGATTCAAAGCATCAGGACCAGGAGATGACACAGTGCTCCAAAGGCCTGGTTCTGCTGCCTCCTCCTCCACCCACCTGCTGCAGACGCTTCTGTGAAGGGAAACTGCTACATGTTATGTCACCGATCCCTGCCATGCTGCGTGTCTAACGACCCGGCAGGGCCTGCTGAGTACAGTGGTGGTGGAATCGGCCCGATCGGACACTCCTATCTGCCACTTTGACCTTTTTATTCCGTCAAATTTGGACCCATTTACACCAAGTCCAGAACCGTTGGTGCTATCGACATGGGGTCTTCACCAGCGCGTGCGGAGCGGCAGAAAATCCCCACGTAGACACCACTTTCATCCCTCTACGACACTTACTTTCCCAGTTATTCCATTTTATTCCGTCAAGCTCTGGCTATTACCCCCTAACCTAACCAACCCTCATCATACCTGCATTTGTCCACTGGAGGGAGACAAAAACACCAAGCTCTGAGATTCAAATTTTGAACTGCAGACCTCACAGTGTCTGTGTGTGTGTGTGTGTGTGTGTGTGTGTGTGTGTGTGTGTGTGTGTGTGTGTGTGTGTGTGTGACAGAGAGAGAGAGAGAGTGACACTTGCTGTGTATTTAAGAAACAAACGCTCAAAGAAACCAAACAGAATGACACAGGCAGAAAGACACTGTTTTATTTTGGTAACCAATGATGCATTTCTTCTCCCCTTGTACAGTACACCCTGAAGCCGTGTGTGGACCAGGAGATCAGCAGAACAGGAACCACAGAGCGTCAGCGGCAGACATCCAAGCTGCACAGGGCACACGCAGCACCAGGCAGAATTAATGACGTCCCTGATCCACAGCTCAAGCCCAGCCACCCGCTGCCTCCTCGCCGCCTCCTCCCGGGACCTTCAAGGACCACCCACCAGCCACTGGTACACATTCCAATCTTACACAATGGCCCCAGCATCACAGGGCATCTCCTGACATTAAAATCTATCCTGATTTCTGTTGTTTTTCCCTCATCTCTGAGCCTGTGAGTGTGAGTGTGTGTGTGTGTGTGTGTCTCCCTCTCTTTTACACAAAAAACACATGTCAGTTGTTAAGGAAAATGTTATAAAACACTTCTTCAGTAAAGACTCAG
Organism: Copadichromis virginalis; assembly: GCF_057382275.1. Lineage (NCBI taxonomy): Eukaryota > Metazoa > Chordata > Actinopteri > Cichliformes > Cichlidae > Copadichromis > Copadichromis virginalis. The sequence continues at coordinate 345,417 of NW_028188591.1, forward strand.
AGAAGAGAAACACACAGAACTTCTTGCTAGCAAGGGCAGCCTCCACTCTAAGAGACTCCAGTGAGAGAACTGCCCCGGTCTTTATTTTATACTCCATTGAGCGTGTGTGTGTGCGTGTGTGTGCGTGTGTGTGCGTGTGTGTGTGTGTGTGTGTGTGTCTCTTTTACACAAAAAATACATGTGAGTGCACTTGCAACAACTTTTAATATGCAATGTACAGGACTTGCCAGCTAGGCGCCATCCTGTGGACCAAACATGCAATTGAAAGATGTTATTTTCGCCGGTATAACTCCTTCAGACACTTTGTACCGCATTGAGCCAGCAGAGGGAGCACCTCTTGTTCAATCCCAGTGGCACAGCAGCTGTACTACTCATTAACGGTGCTGTTTTTGACCATCCTTTGATGACACATTTGTGCTTGACAAAAACAGGAGCTGCCTCCTTATATTTGAGGTGACAACAACTGAGTTTGTACATGGCAAGGGGAATAACAGCAGAGGTAAAGACAGTGAAGATGTGATTGGGAGAAGGAAGCCAAGATTTAGTTGGAAGACAAGGTTACATTCTACATACTGTTGCTCAACTTTCTACTCTTACTATCTTTTTTGTTTGTTTTTAGTAGACTGCTCTTGTATTTTTATGCATCAGTTATGAGGTATAGAAAACTTTGAAGAACAAAAGAGCACGAGCACACAAGCTTGTATTGTTTTTGTTTTGTATTGGCACGGCAGTTTAAAAAAAAAAAAAAGAAAAAAGGAAAAAAAAGAAAAAGATCCATCTGCGTATCTAATTAATGCTTTTTCAAATTAAGACATTTTGTTTTGTTTTTTCCTTTTTCTCAGTACTTGCCTGAACTGCATGGTGGTAAGAAGTAGTTTTTGGAGGAGTAAAGAAGGTTGTTGTTGGGCTGGTTAGCTTTGTCTGTCTTTGGAATTTTCTTACAGGACACCCAAGCATAACTGTAACATTTGGGGGCTTCGTCCGGTGGTCGAGAGAGGGAGTGTGGAGCAGGGAAATTATTTTACTGCTATTGTTAAATAATTGTCATCATTACCATTGCATTAATAATATAATCTGGAGTTTATATTGCATTCAGGGGTTAAACAGTGTCTCTTTCAGAAAGACTGAGTTGCAGGCTGACAGGAAGTTGTATGCAGAAGTGAAAGCAGGAAGTTATTTTGAGCAGCAGGCTAAGACGAGGCTTTAACAATGTAACAGATAGCTTTAAGAAGGCTTTAAGGTTTTATGCACACAGGTATTAAATTAACTTTGTATTCCAGGTGCAGTTATAACTATTTTATACATATTGCATATCTGTGCTTATTTGAGTTGATGTTCAGGTTCTTTAAAGGTCTTAAGCTTCAACTAGTGAGAGTGTCTAGATGATCCATGCTGAGGGAAAACTAGAACATAGAAGGAATTGCAATACATGCTTACAAAACACTTATATATCAGATCATTTTATATTAAGGTTTTAGTAGAGGTTCTTGGTTAAAACATTTATTTAGTAGAAGACATACACATAGTCTCAGTGAGCTTCTGGTCTGGTAAAAGGTCAGAAGTGCAACAGGTGAATTGAGAAAGAGCATTTGAGGACGAGACACAGATAGTAGGTGAAGAGGTGACACAAAGAGCATGTGAGGTCGTGACACACACACACATGAGTTAAATTTATTTAGAGGAGAGATTACTCATGTCTGGTTGTAACTGCAAAAGTGTCTCGGTAAAAGAGGAACCGTTCCTTGTTGTCTCGGCAAGAAAGAGGAACAAGACAAGAACTGAAAGGTAGACAGGAAGGGCTAGCCATGAAAATAGAAGATGATTTTCTGGGTGAAAAGTCATGATGGTGTTGATCTGATCTATGTATAAAATGTACCGGTGACGCATGAAGGGGCGTCAGTAAACAAACCCTGATGCTATAAAATATCTGTTCATGCTTTGATTAAGTCGAGGACTACTGGCTGTCTGCGTACAGAGTGTCTTCCCACACGTGTGTTCATTAAAATCATTGTTGGACCAAGATCCTCTGGACCATGGGTGGTGTGTACTCTCTTTCCTCAATTTTGAACCTTAACATTCTAGGCGCCATCCTGTGGACCAAACATGCAATTGAAAGATGTTATTTTCGCCGGTATAACTCCTTCAGACACTTTGTACCGCATTGAGCCAGCAGAGGGAGCACCTCTTGTTCAATCCCAGTGGCACAGCAGCTGCTCTGCTTCTGTGTGTGTGTGTGTGTGTGTGTGTGTGTGACAGAGAGACAGACAGAGAGAGAGAGAGAGAGACACTTGCTGTGTATTTAAAAAACAAGCTGTTACGTTTCGGTGTTGTCAGTGTTTTGATTTAGGCGTGACTGTAATGTGTTTCCTGTTTTACTTTGAAAGTCTGTCTTATCTCAATGTTTTCAGTTTACGCTTCCTTGTCTCGTCAGTTCTGATTTGCCCCAGCTGTGTTTCCCTCCTGTTGTCCCTTCCCTGATTGCTCCCTCTATGTATTTAAACCCTGTGTTTCAGTGTGTCATGGTCGCGATCTTCCCCCCCGTTGTAAATAGTTTGACGTCTTGTGTGTGGTGATGAAAATAAATGTCTTATTTTTGCTTTGATGTAAATAGGTGTCGATGCTTTCGTTTTGGGATTTTTGTGGAGAACCGTAGTAGTTTTTTTTTGTTTTTTTTTTTTTTTTCTTTTTTCCCTTATTTTTATTTTTTCTACGTTGCACCCCGGTTGCCTAGGCCGGGGTGTAACATATGGGGGCTCGTCCGGGATCGCTGGAGGGTCCGTGGGACCGCTCCAGCCTTCGTCCGGGATCGCTGGAGGGTCCGAGGGACCGCTCCAGCCTTCGTCGTCTGCTGGAGGGTCAGTGGGACCGCTCCAGCCTTCATCAGTTTCATCTGCCTTCGCTTCAGCCGTCCGTCTCCGCTGGAGGGTCCAAGGGACCGCTCCAGCCTTCGTCGTCTGCTGGAGGGTCAGTGGGACCGCTCCAGCCTTCATCAGCCTTCGTCCGTCTTCGCTGGAGGGTCCGTTGGAGGGACCGCTTCAGCCTTCATCCGCCTTCGCTGGAGGATCCGAGGGACCGCTCCAGCCTTCTGCAGCTGGTGGGCTGCGTGTCTGTGTGTGCAGCTGGTGAGCTGCTCATCCGCCTTCGCTGGAGCGTCCAAGTGACCGCTCCAGCCTTCATCCGCTTTCGCTGGAGGATCCGAGGGACCGCTCCAGCCTTCTGCAGCTGGTGGGCTGCGTGTCCGTGTGTGCAGCTGGTGGGCTGCGTGTCCGTGTGTGCAGCTGGTGGGCTGCGTGTCCGTGTGTGCAGCTGGTGGGCTGCGTGTCCGTGTGTGCAGCTGGTGGGCTGCGTGTCCGTGTGTGCAGCTGGTGGGCTGCTCATCCGCCTTCGCTGGAGCGTCCAAGTGACCGCTCCAGCCTTCATCCGCTTCTGCTGGAGGGTCCGGGGGACCGCACCAGCCTTCGTCGTCTGCTGGAGGGTCCGTGGGACCGCTCCAGCCTCCATCAGCTTCGTCTGCCTTCATCCGCCTTCGCTGGGGGGGAGGGTCCGTGGGACCGCCCCAGCCTTTGTCGTCGCTGGAGGGTCCGTGGGACCGCTCCAGCCTTCATCCGCCTTCGCTGGAGGGTCCGTGGGACCGCTCCAGCCTTCGTCGTCTGCTGGAGGGTCAGTGGGACCGCTCCAGCCTCCATCAGCTTCGTCTGCCTTCGTTTCAGCCTTCGTTTGTTTTGATCAAACATTTCACTTGGGGTTACATGTTTGATTTTTGGGTGGGGGGAACTGTTACGTTTCGGTGTTGTCAGTGTTTTGATTTAGGCGTGACTGTAATGTGTTTCCTGTTTTACTTTGAAAGTCTGTCTTATCTCAATGTTTTCAGTTTACACTTCCTTGTCTCGTCAGTTCTGATTTGCCCCAGCTGTGTTTCCCTCCTGTTGTCCCTTCCCTGATTGCTCCCTCTATGTATTTAAACCCTGTGTTTCAGTGTGTCATGGTCGCGATCTTCCCCCCCGTTGTAAATAGTTTGACGTCTTGTGTGTGGTTGTCTGGGATTTCGAGCTCGGATGACTGCGTGATGGAGGCCATAATGGTGCTAAATGCTGTTTACAGATTTCTTTGATGAGCTGATTTGATGAGACAACTGAGTAATACTAAGAAGTGATGAAGAGCTTTGAGGACTTGGGGGCACCAAACTTAACAAAATACTGACTTTGGTAGCTGTGGCGTGTCTGACTTTGCTCAAATGGCTGAAAACTTACAGTTACTCACTTGCTGGTGTATGGATAGTTTTTGCACTGATGAAGATGAAGGGGAAGGGTAGGACCTATTAGGCAGAGAGGCACTGGGTGACTTTGAGATATGACATACAAGGTGGTGTCCTTACACACTGGAGAGCCAGGGGAGAGAAGAGGTGTTGTCAAGTTGCTGGTGATACCTTGTCAGTTTCTTTCTTCCACGCTGCCAGATGTTTATCGACCTTAAAGTTGTTTGAATCTTTCGTACTGTGCCTTCTACCACGGTTTCTCTCCCCTTGCTAGGCTCGACACCCCGTTGTAAATAGTTTGACGTCTTGTGTGTGGTGATGAAAATAAATGTCTTATTTTTGCTTTGATGTAAATAGGTGTCGATGCTTTCGTTTTGGGATTTTTGTGGAGAACCGTAGTAGTTTTTTTTTGTTTTTTTTTTTTTTTTCTTTTTTCCCTTATTTTTATTTTTTCTACGTTGCACCCCGGTTGCCTAGGCCGGGGTGTAACAAAGCGCTCAAACAAACCAAAGAGAACGACAGAGGCAGAAAGACACTGTTTTTTTTTGTGGTAACCCATGAGGTCTTGCTATTGAATTGTACAGTGCATCCTGAAGCAAGGCCGAGCAGATGACATAGTGCTCCACAGGCCTGCTTCTGGTGCCTGCTCCTGTACCAACCTGCTGCAGAAACAGAAAAAGACAAGAAGTCACGTAAGATAAAACAAAGAAAATAATGTAAATACACACGGAAAGGATTTAAAGGAAGGGGGTGCCATAAACAAAAGTACAGTGAACAAAGGACGGGATGTCAAAAAAGACAGGGGGTGCCATAAAAAGATAAAGAGACAATCCTAATAAATGTATCTGACTCCAGCAATTTGCACTAAAATTTCTAGAAAGCTGGTTTTCTTTCTCCTGCTCGCCTTGTCTGAATATGGAGTAAACACAGAAAGACAAGAAAAAACAAGGGGAAAACAAAGAGAAAAATAGTAAGAAAACTAAAGATATGAAAGACAAGAAGTCACGTAAAATAGAAAGAAAAGCAGAAAAAGAAAAAGACAAGAAGTCAGAAAAAGAAAAGGACAAGCAGTCAACTTAAAAAAGCCCAAGTGGGAGGAGCTAACAAGAGTATAAAAGGCCAAGAGAGGCAAACAGAAAACAGAGAGACAAAGACAAGACACACTGGGTCGGCCTGAAGAAGGCAAAAACATGCCGAAACGTCGCGAACGGCCCAGTGAATGCTAAATGTGCACTAAAACCCTAGATATGGGCAATTTTTTGAACCAGGGCAGGGACACCACCACCCGGCCCCATCGATGGCCCGTGCACCTCAGGCTACCAGCTTGCTGGTGGCCTGATTCTTTTCTTAACACCTAACCAGCCAGTGCCTCGTGGGGTTGGGGGTGCCCCTGCCCTCTATCTTACCCTAACCCTAACCACAGGGGGGTCCCTAACACAAAAAACGAAGACAAGAAGTCACGTAAGAAAGAAAAACAAGTAGAAAAAGAAAAAGACAAGAAGTCACGTACAAGAAAGAAAGATAAGCAGAAAAAGCAAAAGACAAGAAGTCACGTACAAGAGAGAAAGACAAGTAGTCAGAAAAAGAAAAAGACAAGAAGTCACGTACAAGAAAGAAAGATAAACAGAAACAGAAAAAGACAAGAAGTCACGTAAGATAAAACAAAGAAAATAATGTAAATACACACGGAAAGGATTTAAAGGAAGGGGGTGCCATAAACAAAAGTACAGTGAACAAAGGACGGGATGTCAAAAAAGACAGGGGGTGCCATAAAAAGATAAAGAGACAATCCTAATAAATGTATCTGACTCCAGCAATTTGCACTAAAATTTCTAGAAAGCTGGTTTTCTTTCTCCTGCTCGCCTTGTCTGAATATGGAGTAAACACAGAAAGACAAGAAAAAACAAGGGGAAAACAAAGAGAAAAATAGTAAGAAAACTAAAGATATGAAAGACAAGAAGTCACGTAAAATAGAAAGAAAAGCAGAAAAAGAAAAAGACAAGAAGTCAACTTAAAAAAGCCCAAGTGGGAGGAGCTAACAAGAGTATAAAAGGCCAAGAGAGGCAAACAGAAAACAGAGAGACAAAGACAAGACACACTGGGTCGGCCTGAAGAAGGCAAAAACATGCCGAAACGTCGCGAACGGCCCAGTGAATGCTAAATGTGCACTAAAACCCTAGATATGGGCAATTTTTTGAACCAGGGCAGGGACACCACCACCCGGCCCCATCGATGGCCCGTGCACCTCAGGCTACCAGCTTGCTGGTGGCCTGATTCTTTTCTTAACACCTAACCCCATCATCAACAAAACAATAAAAAGTTGTCACAAAACCAGAGCTACAGCAGAAGCAAGAAGTCTTCCTTCAAAGTGCCTCGCTTATTTTTTTTTTTTTTTTTGAGACGTGAAATTCCAAGACCCCTAACCCCCGAGAGGACGCCCCGCATGGGTTTTGGGTCTGATAAATGCACGCATACCCGGAGGGTCAGCGCTCATTTGCATGTATTAGCTCTAGAATTGCCACAGTTATCCAAGTAACGGATGAGCGATCAAAGGAACCATAACTGATTTAATGAGCCATTCGCAGTTTCACTGTACCGGCCGCGTGTACTTAGACCTGCATGGCTTAATCTTTGAGACAAGCATATGCTACTGGCAGGATCAACCAGGTAGCCCCTCAGGCGGCGGCAGCGGCGCGCACGCACGCGCTCGCTCGGGGCTACTGAGGCCTGTCGACCAGGGCGAGGCTTTCCGGACGCACGTGTGGACCGGGGCGAGGGTTCGAGAAACCGTGTTTGCCGGACGGGGCCCCGTCGCCCTCGCGGGGTGGGCAAACTCTGGGTTTGCCTACCCACTCTGCGACGAGGCCCGCCGTGGTATGACCACCGGGACAGACCGGGCGTCTTGGTCTCGCTACCGAGCGATCGCGTCTGGCGGGGGGGGGAAGCGTGGGGAGGACAGGGCGGGGTCCGAGAACCACCACCCCCTTCGACCTTCGCGCTGTAACCCCCGGCCAGCGCTAGAGGCGAGCCTGCGGGCCGGAGGAGCTGACCGCCCGAAGGCGCCGGCGAAGGTGCCGGGCCCGGCGGCAGCCCTCTGATGGCAGGCCACGTTTGCCAGTCGATCGGGGTGGGAGGGCACAACCCTAGAAAAAAACTTACCTGTTAAAATAAAGCCTGTATAAAGGAAAGAAAAAACTTACCTGTTAAAATAAAGCCTGTATAAAGGAAAGAAACAAAAAGGAAAACACTTATTCACCTGGGCTCGACTGAAGAAGGCACTTCTATGCCGAAACGTCTCGCGATAGCCCATTAGCTCTCAAACCCAAGACATGGGTAATTTTTGGAACCGCCGGGCAGGGTCTCCACCTCCCGGCCCCCATTGATGGACAGTGCAGTCAGGCCCTTGGTGGCCTGTTATCACCTAAACCCTAACCCCCTAACCAGACCCCCCTCCCCTCCGGCGGCCGGACATGCTGAAGTGTATCCCCCTGTGGCGCTGCAACCGCCACGTCGAGTCGGTGGACAAGCGGCATTGCAACTTGCAGACGGTTCCTGATGAAATATTTCGATACAGCCGCAGTTTGGAGGAGCTTCTCCTTGATGCCAATCAACTCAAAGAGCTACCAAAGCCTTTCTTCAGACTACTGAACCTCCGGAAACTTGGCCTGAGCGACAATGAGATCCAGAGACTCCCGCCTGAGGTGGCTAACTTCATGCAACTGGTGGAATTGGACATCTCCAGGAACGATATTTCTGAGATCCCAGAGAGCATTAAGTTTTGCAGGGCCTTGGAGATTGCAGACTTCAGTGGAAACCCCCTCTCCAGATTGCCGGATGGTTTCACTGAACTCCGAGCGCTCGCTCACCTGGCCCTCAATGATGTGTCATTACAGATGTTGCCCAATGACATTGGAAATTTGGCCAACCTGGTGACGTTGGAGCTCAGGGAGAACCTGTTGAAGTCTCTGCCCACGTCGCTCTCTTTCCTGGTGAAACTGGAACAGCTGGACCTGGGCAGCAATGAACTGGAAGTTTTGCCGGATACCCTCGGCGCTCTCCCCAACCTAAGGGAGCTGTGGCTGGACCGTAACCAGTTGTCCTCATTACCACCAGAGCTGGGAAACCTTCGTAGGTTGGTGTGTCTGGATGTGTCGGAGAATCGTCTGGAGGAGCTCCCGTCAGAGCTGAATGGCCTCCTGGCTCTCACAGACCTGCTGCTCACACAGAACCTGCTGGAGGTCGTCCCGGACAGCATAGGGTCTCTGAAACAGCTGTCCATCCTGAAGGTGGACCAGAACAGACTGACCCATCTGACTGATTCAATAGGCGAGTGTGAAAACCTCACAGAACTTGTCCTGACGGAGATAAGAAAGATCTAACCCAAGACATGGGTAATTTTTGGACCTGCTGGGCAGGGTCTCCACCTCCCGGCCCCCATTGATGGACAGTGCACTCAGGCCCCTGGTGGCCTGCTATCACCATAATCCTAACCCAGGAGGGAAGGACCGCGCATTCCTCGGTCCCCCCCAGGGGGGACGGGGCCGTAACCAACGCCCTAACCCTAATGATGCGGGTGTCCGCGCTGAAGCTTCTGGGTCTGGGCTGCGCCAAGGTGGAGTACGCTAAAGGCAAGCAGCGGTGCCGACAGGAGGCCGAGTACCTCAGACATGAAACGGTCCTGCGGCTGCAAGACCAGCCCACAGACTCTGACGGCTCTGTGGTGTTGAGACCTGGCAACAAGTACGAGTACACGTTTGGATTCGAGCTCCCTCAGCAAGGGCAACTGGTGTCGTCATACAAGGGGAAGTTCGGCTACGTCCAGTACTGTGTCAAAGCCCTGATGGAGAGGCCGCAGCAGCCCGTGCTAGAGTGCAAGAAATGTTTCGAGGTGGAGGAGCCACTGGATGTCAACACCCCAGACCTGCTGTCTCCAGCAGGTGGCATGAAGCAGAAGAAAGTCACCTGCATGTTCATCCCTGACGGTCCCTGGGTACTGGAAGGCTGGTGCGTTCATAAAGATGGGACTGTGAGGCGGAGGAGGAGTTCAACGGCAATGCTCGCATGCTGCCGGTCGGCTGAAGTCCACCAGTGGGAACCGTGGAACTGTGGTCCACCTGTTAAGGACCAAACTTGAAAACAGGCAGAAGGTCTGAACTCCAGAGGAGGTTGGATGGAGAAGTAAAGGCACGAGTGTGGAGGTGGACTGAAATGTTGGTCGTTTGTTATGTCAGCTGCCTTCAACCTGCTTCATCGCTTATGAGTCTTCCTGCTCGTGCTCCTCAGACCAGAGATGTTGAGGCCCGATGGCACAGTGATATGCTGCATTTCTGAATAAGCTGCCCTTTCCAGAGACTCTCCATTTACAGCCACTATGACTTTGTTACTGGGCCGAGCACTGGCCTGCTGTGGCACCGTGGCTTTTTCTCATTGCACTCCAAGACTGTATTTTTACAGGACTACTCAAAAGGAAACATCCTTTTACCAGTCCACTCAGTTTGCATCGCTGTTACGAAATTGTTGGGAACACTGTTGCTTTTCAGAATCACAGCATGTAAATTTCTTCCTTAAATGTCAGTAGTGTTACCAGTGTTTGAAAAAAGTCCTTTATTCCTATATTGTTGCTTTTGACTCTCCTACTGCCCAGAAGACTCTGTTCAACTGAACAATGTTTTTGATGTGGAGATATGCAACTTCCACCAGTCACCACAGCTTGGTGACTGGTGCTAATTACTGCGAGTGCCGTCCATACCACACGCTCTCGATGGAACGCACTTTATCTGAGGATCCTTGTATCTGATCTGCAGTTGTCCCAGGCAACATTTCATTTAAGAGTTCCACTTCTGTGAATTCACAACTTCTGTTCTTTCAGGGCGCAGGGAAATCACTGTTAATGACTCATTTGTGAGAAAATATGTTTGTAATACGCTCTTGATACGTGCAGATGTTTTTGTATGAAAGCCGAGGGGAGAATATAAAAGGCGGAGCTCACACAGGAGCTCATTTTCCACTCGGCACTCGATGAGAGCACATCTCTGCCAGTCCAACTGTTGCCAGCTAACCTAGCTTACAGTTTTCTGTGTGCCACACCTGAAGAAGACCGTGTACGGTCGAAACGTTGTGTTTTTTGTGTTTATTTTTAAATAAACAGTTTTTTTTGGCACACCTTCTTTTGTTGTTTACTGTTTTTACGTGACTTTTTCCTTTCCACATTTTGGAAAGCGTTTTTTGTTCACATTAAAATTAAATAAATATTTTTTGAAGCACATTTAATTTTTTTTGGAAAAAAGAAAAGAAGAAAAAAATTCTGGACGCCATGGACGACGGCTGGACGGTGGTATGCTATGGCCGCCGCCGCCAACGTGACCGCCAAGTCTTCTGGGACGGGTACGGAGGGCCGCAGGGAGGGATGGACCGTGCACGCTCCTTTTCCTTTCGGAGAAGGGATTATCTTCCCCACCCTAACCCATTTTAGTCCTTCCTCAAATGAGAAGACGTAAAAGATGGAGCTTCATATTTTAGAGCACAGCTTGAAAGTGGCGAGTATAGAGAAAGAAGGGATCCAGATTTGCACTCACGGATTAATAAAACTCGCCTTCCTGGCCTCCAAAACAAGATGCAAGTTTTTCAGTTTGACAGAGACTCCAGAGGACTATACCATCATCGTCGACGAGGAAGGATTTAAAGAGCTGCCCCAGTCGGAGCACATCAGCGTTGCCGACGCCACGTGGGTGGCCCTTAACGTGGTGTCAGGAGGTAGCAACACATCCACTTCACAACCCATAGGAGTCACCAAAATCGCTAAATCAGTCATCGCACCACTGGCCGACCACAACATTTCTGTTTTCATGCTGTCGACGTATCAGACGGACTTCATCCTGGTTCGAGAGCGAGACCTCCCGATGGTCATGCACACTCTGTCTTCCGAATTCACTTTGTTTCGAGTGGTCAACGGGGAGACTGTTGCTGCTCACAATCTGGGGGTGACCAATGGCTTTGTGAAACCAAAACTAGTGCCCCGTCCTATCATTCACCCCTTATCCAGTCATAAGAAACAGAAAACGTACAAGTTGTGAAATAAGAAAAAGAAAAACGTACAAGTTGAGAAATGGAAGAAACACGTAAAAGCCGTAGAACTGGAAAGGACAAATGAGAAGGGGGTGCCAGAGAGGAAAAATACAGGACGGGATGTCAATAAAGCAGGGGGTGCCATTTAAAAATTAAAAATATAAACAGAATGAAAAAGTTAAAGAAAGAATAAGAAAAAGAAAACGTACAAGTTGAGAAATAAGAAAAGAAAACGTACAAGTTGAGAAATATAAGAAAGTTAAAGAACAAACAGAGAAACAGAAATATAAAGAAAAGAAAGAAAACAGAAAGCCCAAAGTGGGTGGAGACAGAGAGTATATAAAAGCCGAGACAGGCAAGAAACAGAAACAGAAGACACGTTGGGCCAGCTTGAAAAAGGCACAAATACGCCGAAACGTCGCGAAGGCCCAACGATGCGCATTGGCCAATTATCACCCTATATGGGCAATTTTTTGAACGGGGGACGTCTGCCCACTTCATTCGTCGTGAGCGTGCCTCCAAGGGGGTCCAGCGGCTGCTGGGTCCCCTTTCTCTTTCCTCATCCCTAACCAACCCTAATCATACCTGCATTTGTCCACTGGAGGGAGACAAAAACACCAAGCTCTGAGATTCAAATTTTGAACTGCAGACCTCACAGTGTCTGTGTGTGTGTGTGTGTGTGTGTGTGTGTGTGTGTGTGTGTGCGTGCTTTGGTGTGTGTGTGTGTGTGTGTGCTTTGGTGTGTGTGTGTGTGTGTGTGTGTGTGTGTGTGACAGAGAGAGAGAGAGAGAGTGACACTTGCTGTGTATTTAAGAAACAAACGCTCAAAGAAACCAAACAGAATGACACAGGCAGAAAGACACTGTTTTATTTGTGGTAACCAATGATGCATTTCTTCTCCCCTTGTACAGGGCCTTTTATGACAGGAACAGGAACCACAGAGCGTCAGCGGCAGACATCCAAGCTGCACAGGGCACACGCAGCACCAGGCAGAATTAATGACGTCCCTGATCCACAGCTCAAGCCCAGCCACCCGCTGCCTCCTCGCCGCCTCCTCCCGGGACCTTCAAGGACCACCCACCAGCCACTGGTACACATTCCAATCTTACACAATGGCCCCAGCATCACAGGGCATCTCCTGACATTAAAATCTATCCTGATTTCTGTTGTTTTTCCCTCATCTCTGAGCCGCTGA
>NW_028188591.1:360431-364164 GCF_057382275.1 Copadichromis virginalis
GGACCACCCACCAGCCACTGGTACACATTCCAATCTTACACAATGGCCCCAGCATCACAGGGCATCTCCTGACATTAAAATCTATCCTGATTTCTGTTGTTTTTCCCTCATCTCTGAGCCGCTGAGTGTGTGTGTGTGTGTGTGTGTGTGTGTGTGTGTGTGTGTGTGTGTGTGTCTCTCTCTCTTTTACACAAAAAACACATGTCAGTTGTTAAGGAAAATGTTATAAAACACTTCTTCAGTAAAGACTCAGAGAAGAGAAACACACAGAACTTCTTGCTAGCAAGGGCAGCCTCCACTCTAAGAGACTCCAGTGAGAGAACTGCCCCGGTCTTTATTTTATACTCCATTGAGCGTGTGTGTGTGCGTGTGTGTGTGTGTGTGTGTGTTGACAGAGAGAGAGAGAGAGAGACAGAGAGAGAGAGAGAGAGGGAGAGATACAAAGGAATGTAATTCAAATTTTGCACTTCAGACCTTACAGTGTGTGTGTGTGTGTGTGTGTGTGTGTGTGTGTGTTGACAGAGAGAGAGAGAGAGAGAGAGAGAGAGACAGAGAGAGAGAGAGAGAGAGAGAGAGAGGGAGAGATACAAAGGAATGTAATTCAAATTTTGCACTTCAGACCTTACAGTGTGTGTGTGTGTGTGTGTGTGTGTGTCTGTCTTTTACACAAAAAATGCACTTGCAACAACTTTAATATGGAATGTACTGGACTTCCCAGCTAGGCGCCCTCCTGTGGATGACAGGTGCAATTGATTGTCAAAAGCAGATATCTAACAGCTTCTGACACTTTGTACCGCATTGAGCCAGCAGAGGGAGCCCCCCTGGTTCAATCCCAGTTGCACAGCAGTTGTGACCAGCTTCTGTCTGTGTGCTTTGGTGTGTGTGAGTGTGTGTGTGTGTGTGTGTGTTGACAGAGAGAGAGAGAGAGAGACAGAGAGAGAGAGAGAGAGAGAGAGAGAGAGAGAGAGGGAGAGATACAAAGGAATGTAATTCAAATTTTGCACTTCAGACCTTACTGTGTGTGTGTGTGTGTGTGTGTGTGTGTGTGTGTGTCTGTCTTTTACACAAAAAATGCACTTGCAACAACTTTAATATGGAATGTACTGGACTTCCCAGCTAGGCGCCCTCCTGTGGACGACAGGTGCAATCCCAGTTGCACAGCACTTGACCAGCTTCTGTGTGTGTGTGTGTGTGTGTGACAGACAGACAGACAGACAGACAGAGAGGGAGATTCAAAGCATCAGGACCAGGAGATGACACAGTGCTCCAAAGGCCTGGTTCTGCTGCCTCCTCCTCCACCCACCTGCTGCAGACGCTTCTGTGAAGGGAAACTGCTACATGTTATGTCACCGATCCCTGCCATGCTGCGTGTCTAACGACCCGGCAGGGCCTGCTGAGTACAGTGGTGGTGGAATCGGCCCGATCGGACACTCCTATCTGCCACTTTGACCTTTTTATTCCGTCAAATTTGGACCCATTTACACCAAGTCCAGAACCGTTGGTGCTATCGACATGGGGTCTTCACCAGGGTGTCCGGAGCACCCCGAAACCCCCCCGTAGACACCACTTTCATCCCTCTACGACACTTACTTTCCCAGTTATTCCATTTTATTCCGTCAAGCTCTGGCTATTACCCCCTAACCTAACCAACCCTCATCATACCTGCATTTGTCCACTGGAGGGAGACAAAAACACCAAGCTCTGAGATTCAAATTTTGAACTGCAGACCTCACAGTGTCTGTGTGTGTGTGTGTGTGTGTGTGTGTGTGTGTGTGTGTGTGTGTGTGTGTGTGTGTGACAGAGAGAGAGAGAGAGTGACACTTGCTGTGTATTTAAGAAACAAACGCTCAAAGAAACCAAACAGAATGACACAGGCAGAAAGACACTGTTTTATTTTGGTAACCAATGATGCATTTCTTCTCCCCTTGTACAGTACACCCTGAAGCCGTGTGTGGACCAGGAGATCAGCAGAACAGGAACCACAGAGCGTCAGCGGCAGACATCCAAGCTGCACAGGGCACACGCAGCACCAGGCAGAATTAATGACGTCCCTGATCCACAGCTCAAGCCCAGCCACCCGCTGCCTCCTCGCCGCCTCCTCCCGGGACCTTCAAGGACCACCCACCAGCCACTGGTACACATTCCAATCTTACACAATGGCCCCAGCATCACAGGGCATCTCCTGACATTAAAATCTATCCTGATTTCTGTTGTTTTTCCCTCATCTCTGAGCCTGTGAGTGTGAGTGTGAGTGTGAGTGTGTGTGTGTGTGTGTGTGTGTGTGTGTGTGTGTGTGTGTGTGTGTGTGTGTCTCTCTCTCTTTTACACAAAAAACACATGTCAGTTGTTAAGGAAAATGTTATAAAACACTTCTTCAGTAAAGACTCAGAGAAGAGAAACACACAGAACTTCTTGCTAGCAAGGGCAGCCTCCACTCTAAGAGACTCCAGTGAGAGAACTGCCCCGGTCTTTATTTTATACTCCATTGAGTGTGTGTGTGTGTGTGTGTGTGTGTGTGTGTGTGTGTGTGTGTGTGTTGACAGAGAGAGAGAGAGAGAGAGAGAGACAGAGAGAGAGAGAGAGAGAGAGAGAGGGAGAGATACAAAGGAATGTAATTCAAATTTTGCACTTCAGACCTTACAGTGTGTGTGTGTGTGTGTGTGTGTGTGTGTGTGTGTGTGTGTCTGTCTTTTACACAAAAAATGCACTTGCAACAACTTTAATATGGAATGTACTGGACTTCCCAGCTAGGCGCCCTCCTGTGGATGACAGGTGCAATTGATTGTCAAAAGCAGATATCTAACAGCTTCTGACACTTTGTACCGCATTGAGCCAGCAGAGGGAGCCCCCCTGGTTCAATCCCAGTTGCACAGCAGTTGTGACCAGCTTCTGTCTGTGTGCTTTGGTGTGTGTGAGTGTGTGTGTGTGTGTGTGTGTTGACAGAGAGAGAGAGAGAGAGACAGAGAGAGAGAGAGAGAGAGAGAGAGAGAGAGAGAGGGAGAGATACAAAGGAATGTAATTCAAATTTTGCACTTCAGACCTTACTGTGTGTGTGTGTGTGTGTGTGTGTGTGTGTCTGTCTTTTACACAAAAAATGCACTTGCAACAACTTTAATATGGAATGTACTGGACTTCCCAGCTAGGCGCCCTCCTGTGGACGACAGGTGCAATCCCAGTTGCACAGCACTTGACCAGCTTCTGTGTGTGTGTGTGTGTGTGTGACAGACAGACAGACAGACAGACAGACAGAGAGGGAGATTCAAAGCATCAGGACCAGGAGATGACACAGTGCTCCAAAGGCCTGGTTCTGCTGCCTCCTCCTCCACCCACCTGCTGCAGACGCTTCTGTGAAGGGAAACTGCTACATGTTATGTCACCGATCCCTGCCATGCTGCGTGTCGAACGACCCGGCAGGGCCTGCTGAGTACAGTGGTGGTGGACCCAGGCCCTCTGCACCTTCCTTTCTCCGACTGGGACCGTTTTGTCCCATCCTTTTTGGTCCGATTCGCCATATCTCCAGAACCGAAGAAGCCATCGGCGTGGCCTCTTCGCCACAGCGTCCGGCACCCACCAAAACCCCCACCTAGACACCAACATCAGCCCTCTACACCTCTTACTTTTTCAGTTATTCCACTTTTGTCCCATCCTCTCCTGGCTTTTTCCCCCTAACCCTAACCCTAACCCTAACCCTAACCCTAACCCTAACCCTAACCCTAACCCTAACCCTAACCCT
>NW_028188592.1:0-5000 GCF_057382275.1 Copadichromis virginalis
GCTGGGACAGACGGTAGCTCGCCTCGCGGCGGACCGTCAGCTCGATCCCGAGATCCAACTACGAGCTTTTTAACTGCAGCAACTTTAAGATACGCTATTGGAGCTGGAATTACCGCGGCTGCTGGCACCAGACTTGCCCTCCAATGGATCCTCGTTAAAGGATTTAAAGTGTACTCATTCCAATTACAGGGCCTCGAAAGAGTCCTGTATTGTTATTTTTCGTCACTACCTCCCCGAGTCGGGAGTGGGTAATTTGCGCGCCTGCTGCCTTCCTTGGATGTGGTAGCCGTTTCTCAGGCTCCCTCTCCGGAATCGAACCCTGATTCCCCGTTACCCGTGGTCACCATGGTAGGCACATAAAGTACCATCGAAAGTTGATAGGGCAGACATTCGAATGAGACGTCGCCGCCACGGAGGGCCAGCGATCGGCTCGAGGTTATCTAGAGTCACCAAAGCGGCCGGGGCGCCCCCGAGAGGACGCCCCGCATGGGTTTTGGGTCTGATAAATGCACGCATACCCGGAGGGTCAGCGCTCGTTTGCATGTATTAGCTCTAGAATTGCCACAGTTATCCAAGTAACGGATGAGCGATCAAAGGAACCATAACTGATTTAATGAGCCATTCGCAGTTTCACTGTACCGGCCGCGTGTACTTAGACCTGCATGGCTTAATCTTTGAGACAAGCATATGCTACTGGCAGGATCAACCAGGTAGCCCCTCAGGCGGCGGCAGCGGCGCGCACGCACGCGCTCGCTCGCTCGCTCGCTCGGGGCTACTGAGCCCTGTCGACCAGGGCGAGGCTTTCCGGACGCACGTGTGGACCGGGGCGAGGGTTCGAGAAACCGTGTTTGCCGGACGGGGCCCCGTCGCCCTCGCGGGGTGGGCAAACTCTGGGTTTGCCTACCCACTCTGCGACGAGGCCCGCCGTGGTATGACCACCGGGACGGACCGGGCGTCTCGGTCTCGCTACCGAGCGATCGCGTCTGGCGGGGGGGGGAAGCGCGGGGAGGACAGGGCGGGGTCCGAGAACCACCACCCCCTTCGACCTTCGCGCTGTAACCCCCGGCCAGCGCTAGAGGCGAGCCTGCGGGCCGGAGGAGCTGACCGCCCGAAGGCGCCGGCGAAGGTGCCGGGCCCGGCGGCAGCCCTCTGATGGCAGGCCACGTTTGCCAGTCGATCGGGGTGGGAGGGAAGGCTGGCAGGCAGGTGGGCCGGAAGAGGAGGCTGCTGTGGCAGCAACTCGCTCTCTCGCGCCGTCCCAGTGCCGTCCGAGCGTTGCCGAGGGTGTCTGCTGACTTGCGCATCTTCAGACACCCGTCTCCCATAAATGACGGAGGGCACCTTTGCTACTCATTACCCTTAGACTGCTCAACTGGAGAGGGGAGAAAAAAAGGCCCTGGCCGAGGTGGTGAGTCGGCCTCCACTCTCCCTCACGGTTGAAAAAGATGTGCTCCTGGCGCACTGGCCCTGCTGAAAATCTCTCTCCATTTGGCCGAGGCAGAGAGTCGGCCTCCTCTCTCCCTTACGGTCGAAAAAGATGTGCTGCTGTCGAACTGGCCATTACATCCTCACCTGATCTAGTCCCCCATTAGATCCGCCCCCCCACCGCAGTTACCCCGTACCACATATCTAGCACGGACCTTGACCTCCAGCAGGCCCCGGGGACCCACATTACCCCCCCCCCCCCCCTTCCCCCTGCAGTTACCCTGTACCACATGTCTAGCATGGACCTTGACTTCCAGCAGGCCCCGTGGACCCACATTACCCCCCCCCCTGCAGTTACCCTGTGCCACATATCTAGCATGGACCTGGACCTCCAGCAGGCCCTGGGGACCCACATACTCCCCTGCTCTACTCCCCCACTAGCTTTCCTTTCTTGCAGTTACGCTCCAGCGCATATCCAGCATGGACCTTGACCTCCAGCAGGCCCCGTGAACCCACATTACCCCCCCCCCCCCCCTCCTGCAGTTAATCCTGTACCACATATCTAGCACGGACCTTGACCTCCAGCAGGCCCCGGGGACCCACATTACCCCCCCCCCCTTCCCCCTGCAGTTACCCTGTACCACATGTCTAGCATGGACCTTGACTTCCAGCAGGCCCCGTGGACCCACATTACCCCCCCCCCCTGCAGTTACCCTGTGCCACATATCTAGCATGGACCTGGACCTCCAGCAGGCCCTGGGGACCCACATACTCCCCTGCTCTACTCCCCCACTAGCTTTCCTTTCTTGCAGTTACGCTCCAGCGCATATCCAGCATGGACCTTGACCTCCAGCAGGCCCCGTGAACCCACATTACCCCCCCCCCCTCCTGCAGTTAACCCTGTACCACGTATCTAGCATGGACCTGGACCTCCAGCAGGCCCCGGGGACCAACATACTCCTCTGCTCTACTCCCCCACTAGCTTTCCTTCTCCCGCAGTTACCCTCCACCACAAATCCAGCATGGCCCTTGCCCTCCAGCAGGCCCCGAGGACCCACATACTCCTCCGCTCTAATCCCCCATGAGCTTTCCTTCTCCTGCAGTTACCCTCCACCGCATATCCAGCATGGCCCTTGACCTCCAGCAGGCCCCGGGGACCAACATACTCCTCTGCTCTACTCCCCCACTAGCTTTCCTTCTCCCGCAGTTACCCTCCACCACAAATCCAGCATGGCCCTTGCCCTCCAGCAGGCCCCGAGGACCCACAGTACCCCCCCCCCCCCCCCTGCAGTTACCCTGTACCACATATCTAGCATGGACCTTGACTTCCAGCAGGCCCCGTGGACCCACAATACCCCCCCCCCCCCCCTGCAGTTACCCTGTGCCACATATCTAGCATGGACCTGGACCTCCAGCAGGCCCCGTGGACCCACATTGCCCCCCCCTGCAGTTACCCTGTGCCACATATCTAGCATGGACCTGGACCTCCAGCAGGCCCTGGGGACCCACATACTCCCCTGCTCTACTCCCCCACTAGCTTTCCTTTCTTGCAGTTACGCTCCAGCGCATATCCAGCATGGACCTTGACCTCCAGCAGGCCCCGTGAACCCACATTACCCCCCCCCCTCCTGCAGTTACCCTGTACCACGTATCTAGCATGGACCTGGACCTCCAGCAGGCCCCGGGGACCCACACTTAAGCCCCCTCCCACTAACAAAGCAGAACACCACTGGCAAAATCCTCGTGCCCCTGGTACTCCAGAAAGCACATTGAAATGTGCCCCTGGTACACTGCGCAGAAGAACTGCCACACACACACACACACACACACGCACGCACGCACGCACGCACGCACGCACGCACGCACGCACGCACGCACGCACGCACTGCTTGTACCTATGGTACGACAACTTTCCTCCGTGCCCCTGGTACGACAGCTTTTCTCGTGCCTATGGTACAACAACTTTTCTCGTGCCTATGGTACAACAACTTTTCGCCGTGCCCCTGGTACACCGCTCAGTAGCACTTTGCCACACAAACTCTCCTCGTGCCTATGGTACGACAACTTTTCTCGTGCCTATGGTACAACAACTTTCCTCCGTGCCCCTGGTACGACAGCTTTTCTCGTGCCTATGGTACAACAACTTTTCTCGTGCCTATGGTACAACAACTTTTCGCCGTGCCCCTGGTACACCGCTCAGTAGCACTTTGCCACACAAACTCTCCTCGTGCCTATGGTACGACAACTTTTCTCATGCCTATGGTACAACAACTTTCCTCCGTGCCCCTGGTACGACAGCTTTTCTCGTGCCTATGGTACAACAACTTTTCTCGTGCCTATGGTACAACAACTTTTCGCCGTGCCCCTGGTACACCGCTCAGTAGCACTTTGCCACACAAACTCTCCTCGTGCCTATGGTACGACAACTTTTCTCGTGCCTATGGTACAACAACTTTCCTCCGTGCCCCTGGTACGACAGCTTTTCTCGTGCCTATGGTACAACAACTTTTCTCGTGCCTATGGTACAACAACTTTTCGCCGTGCCCCTGGTACACCGCTCAGTAGCACTTTGCCACACACACACTCCTCGTACCTATGGTATGACAACTTTTCTCGTGCCTATGGTACGACAACTTTTCTCGTGCCTATGGTACAACAACTTTTCGCCGTGCCCCTGGTACACCGCTCAGTAGCACTTTGCCACACAAACTCTCCTCGTGCCTATGGTACGACAACTTTCCTCCGTGCCCCTGGTACGACAGCTTTTCTCGTGCCTATGGTACAACAACTTTTCTCGTGCCTATGGTACAACAACTTTTCGCCGTGCCCCTGGTACACCGCTCAGTAGCACTTTGCCACACACACACACAACACTCGTGCCTATGGTACGACAACTTTTCTCGTGCCTATGGTACGACAACTTTTCTCGTGCCTATGGTACAACAACCTTTCCCCGTGCCCCTGGTACACTGCGCAGAAACTCTTTGCCACACACACACACCACTCGTGCCTATGGTACGACAACAGGCCCCGGGGACCTACATCGCACCTTGCTCTTGCCTCCCTTACAGCTGAAAAAGGTCCATGCCTGTGCCCTGGCCCTGCTGAAATTCCCTCTCCATTTAGCCGAGGCAGTGAGTCGGCCTCCTGTCTCCCTTTACGGTCGAAAAAGATGTGCTCCTGGGCGCACTGGCCCTGCTGCTACTCACATCGGGCATGGACCTGGACCTCCAGCAGGCCCCGGGGACCTACATCACACCTTGCTCTTGCCTCCCTTACAGCTGAAAAGGTCCATGCTTTTGCCCTGGCCCTGCTGAAATTCCCTCTCCATTTAGCCGAGGCAGTGAGTCGGCCTCCTGTCTCCCTTTACGGTCGAAAAAGATGTGCTCCTGGGCGCACTGGCCCTGCTGCTACTCACATCGGGCATGGACCTGGACCTCCAGCAGGCCCCGGGGACCTACATCACACCTTGCTCTTGCCTCCCTTACAGCTGAAAAGGTCCATGCTTGTGCCCTGGCCCTTCTGAAATTCCCTCTCCATTTAGCCGAGGCAGTGAGTCGGCCTCCTGTCTCCCT
>NW_028188592.1:25000-27500 GCF_057382275.1 Copadichromis virginalis
CCAGCAGGCCCTGGGGACCCACATACTCCCCTGCTCTACTCCCCCACTAGCTTTCCTTTCTTGCAGTTACGCTCCAGCGCATATCCAGCATGGACCTTGACCTCCAGCAGGCCCCGTGAACCCACATTACCCCCCCCCCCCCCCTCCTGCAGTTAATCCTGTACCACATATCTAGCACGGACCTTGACCTCCAGCAGGCCCCGGGGACCCACATTACCCCCCCCCCCTTCCCCCTGCAGTTACCCTGTACCACATGTCTAGCATGGACCTTGACTTCCAGCAGGCCCCGTGGACCCACATTACCCCCCCCCCCTGCAGTTACCCTGTGCCACATATCTAGCATGGACCTGGACCTCCAGCAGGCCCTGGGGACCCACATACTCCCCTGCTCTACTCCCCCACTAGCTTTCCTTTCTTGCAGTTACGCTCCAGCGCATATCCAGCATGGACCTTGACCTCCAGCAGGCCCCGTGAACCCACATTACCCCCCCCCCCTCCTGCAGTTAACCCTGTACCACGTATCTAGCATGGACCTGGACCTCCAGCAGGCCCCGGGGACCAACATACTCCTCTGCTCTACTCCCCCACTAGCTTTCCTTCTCCCGCAGTTACCCTCCACCACAAATCCAGCATGGCCCTTGCCCTCCAGCAGGCCCCGAGGACCCACATACTCCTCCGCTCTAATCCCCCATGAGCTTTCCTTCTCCTGCAGTTACCCTCCACCGCATATCCAGCATGGCCCTTGACCTCCAGCAGGCCCCGGGGACCAACATACTCCTCTGCTCTACTCCCCCACTAGCTTTCCTTCTCCCGCAGTTACCCTCCACCACAAATCCAGCATGGCCCTTGCCCTCCAGCAGGCCCCGAGGACCCACAGTACCCCCCCCCCCCCCCCTGCAGTTACCCTGTACCACATATCTAGCATGGACCTTGACTTCCAGCAGGCCCCGTGGACCCACAATACCCCCCCCCCCCCCCTGCAGTTACCCTGTGCCACATATCTAGCATGGACCTGGACCTCCAGCAGGCCCCGTGGACCCACATTGCCCCCCCCTGCAGTTACCCTGTGCCACATATCTAGCATGGACCTGGACCTCCAGCAGGCCCTGGGGACCCACATACTCCCCTGCTCTACTCCCCCACTAGCTTTCCTTTCTTGCAGTTACGCTCCAGCGCATATCCAGCATGGACCTTGACCTCCAGCAGGCCCCGTGAACCCACATTACCCCCCCCCCTCCTGCAGTTACCCTGTACCACGTATCTAGCATGGACCTGGACCTCCAGCAGGCCCCGGGGACCCACACTTAAGCCCCCTCCCACTAACAAAGCAGAACACCACTGGCAAAATCCTCGTGCCCCTGGTACTCCAGAAAGCACATTGAAATGTGCCCCTGGTACACTGCGCAGAAGAACTGCCACACACACACACACACACACACGCACGCACGCACGCACGCACGCACGCACGCACGCACGCACGCACGCACGCACGCACTGCTTGTACCTATGGTACGACAACTTTCCTCCGTGCCCCTGGTACGACAGCTTTTCTCGTGCCTATGGTACAACAACTTTTCTCGTGCCTATGGTACAACAACTTTTCGCCGTGCCCCTGGTACACCGCTCAGTAGCACTTTGCCACACACACACTCCTCGTACCTATGGTATGACAACTTTTCTCGTGCCTATGGTACGACAACTTTTCTCGTGCCTATGGTACAACAACTTTTCGCCGTGCCCCTGGTACACCGCTCAGTAGCACTTTGCCACACAAACTCTCCTCGTGCCTATGGTACGACAACTTTCCTCCGTGCCCCTGGTACGACAGCTTTTCTCGTGCCTATGGTACAACAACTTTTCTCGTGCCTATGGTACAACAACTTTTCGCCGTGCCCCTGGTACACCGCTCAGTAGCACTTTGCCACACACACACACAACACTCGTGCCTATGGTACGACAACTTTTCTCGTGCCTATGGTACGACAACTTTTCTCGTGCCTATGGTACAACAACCTTTCCCCGTGCCCCTGGTACACTGCGCAGAAACTCTTTGCCACACACACACACCACTCGTGCCTATGGTACGACAACAGGCCCCGGGGACCTACATCGCACCTTGCTCTTGCCTCCCTTACAGCTGAAAAAGGTCCATGCCTGTGCCCTGGCCCTGCTGAAATTCCCTCTCCATTTAGCCGAGGCAGTGAGTCGGCCTCCTGTCTCCCTTTACGGTCGAAAAAGATGTGCTCCTGGGCGCACTGGCCCTGCTGCTACTCACATCGGGCATGGACCTGGACCTCCAGCAGGCCCCGGGGACCTACATCACACCTTGCTCTTGCCTCCCTTACAGCTGAAAAGGTCCATGCTTTTGCCCTGGCCCTGCTGAAATTCCCTCTCCATTTAGCCGAGGCAGTGAGTCGGCCTCCTGTCTCCCTTTACGGTCGAAAAAGATGTGCTCCTGGGCGCACTGGCCCTGCTGCTACTCACATCGGGCATGGACCTG
>NW_028188592.1:37943-42943 GCF_057382275.1 Copadichromis virginalis
CATTACCCCCCCCCCTGCAGTTACCCTGTGCCACATATCTAGCATGGACCTGGACCTCCAGCAGGCCCTGGGGACCCACATACTCCCCTGCTCTACTCCCCCACTAGCTTTCCTTTCTTGCAGTTACGCTCCAGCGCATATCCAGCATGGACCTTGACCTCCAGCAGGCCCCGTGAACCCACGTTACCCCCCCCCCCCCCTCCTGCAGTTACCCTGTACCACGTATCTAGCACGGACCTGGACCTCCAGCAGGCCCCGGGGACCCACATTACCCCCCCCCCTGCAGTTACCCTGTGCCACATATCTAGCATGGACCTGGACCTCCAGCAGGCCCTGGGGACCCACATACTCCCCTGCTCTACTCCCCCACTAGCTTTCCTTTCTTGCAGTTACGCTCCAGCGCATATCCAGCATGGACCTTGACCTCCAGCAGGCCCCGTGAACCCACATTACCCCCCCCCCCCCCCCTCCTGCAGTTACCCTGTACCACGTATCTAGCACGGACCTGGACCTCCAGCAGGCCCCGGGGACCCACATTACCCCCCCCCCCCCCCCCCGCAGTTACCCTGTGCCACATATCTAGCATGGACCTGGACCTCCAGCAGGCCCTGGGGACCCACATACTCCCCTGCTCTACTCCCCCACTAGCTTTCCTTTCTTGCAGTTACGCTCCAGCGCATATCCAGCATGGACCTTGACCTCCAGCAGGCCCCGTGAACCCACGTTACCCCCCCCCCCTCCTGCAGTTACCCTGTACCACGTATCTAGCACGGACCTGGACCTCCAGCAGGCCCCGGGGACCCACACTTAAGCCCCCTCCCACTAACAAAGCAGAACACCACTGGCAAAATCCTCGTGCCCCTGGTACTCCAGAAAGCACATTGAAATGTGCCCCTGGTACACTGCGCAGAAGAACTGCCGCACACACACACACGCACGCACGCACGCACGCACGCACGCACGCACGCACGCACGCACTGCTTGTGCCTATGGTACGACAACTTTTCTCGTGCCTATGGTACGACAACTTTTCTCGTGCCTATGGTACAACAACTTTTCGCCGTGCCCCTGGTACACCGCTCAGTAGCACTTTGCCACACACACACTCCTCGTACCTATGGTACAACAACTTTTCTCGTGCCTATGGTACGACAACTTTTCTCGTGCCTATGGTACAACAACTTTTCGCCGTGCCCCTGGTACACCGCTCAGTAGCACTTTGCCACACAAACTCTCCTCGTGCCTATGGTACGACAACTTTCCTCCGTGCCCCTGGTACGACAGCTTTTCTCGTGCCTATGGTACAACAACTTTTCTCGTGCCTATGGTACAACAACTTTTCGCCGTGCCCCTGGTACACCGCTCAGTAGCACTTTGCCACACACACACTCCTCGTACCTATGGTACGACAACTTTTCTCGTGCCTATGGTACGACAACTTTTCTCGTGCCTATGGTACAACAACCTTTCCCCGTGCCCCTGGTACACTGCGCAGAAACTCTTTGCCACACACACACACCACTCGTGCCTATGGTACGACAACAGGCCCCGGGGACCTACATCGCACCTTGCTCTTGCCTCCCTTACAGCTGAAAAAGGTCCATGCCTGTGCCCTGGCCCTGCTGAAATTCCCTCTCCATTTAGCCGAGGCAGTGAGTCGGCCTCCTGTCTCCCTTTACGGTCGAAAAAGATGTGCTCCTGGGCGCGCTGGCCCTGCTGCTACTCACATCGGGCATGGACCTGGACCTCCAGCAGGCCCCGGGGACCAACATACTCCTCTGCTCTACTCCCCCACTAGCTTTCCTTCTCCCGCAGTTACCCTCCACCACAAATCCAGCATGGCCCTTGCCCTCCAGCAGGCCCCGAGGACCCACATACTCCTCCGCTCTAATCCCCCATGAGCTTTCCTTCTCCCGCAGTTACCCTCCACCGCATATCCAGCATGGCCCTTGACCTCCAGCATGCCCCGGGGACGCACATCCTCCCCTGCTCTAGTCCCCCACTAGCTTACCTTTCTTGTAGTTACGCTCCAGCGCATATCCAGCATGGACCTTGACCTCCAGCAGGCCCCGTGAACCCACATTACCCCCCCCCCCCCTCCTGCAGTTACCCTGTACCACGTATCTAGCATGGACCTGGACCTCCAGCAGGCCCCGGGGACCAACATACTCCTCTGCTCTACTCCCCCACTAGCTTTCCTTCTCCCGCAGTTACCCTCCACCACAAATCCAGCATGGCCCTTGCCCTCCAGCAGGCCCCGAGGACCCACATACTCCTCCGCTCTAATCCCCCATGAGCTTTCCTTCTCCCGCAGTTACCCTCCACCGCATATCCAGCATGGCCCTTGACCTCCAGCATGCCCCGGGGACGCACATCCTCCCCTGCTCTAGTCCCCCACTAGCTTACCTTTCTTGTAGTTACGCTCCAGCGCATATCCAGCATGGACCTTGACCTCCAGCAGGCCCCGTGAACCCACATTACCCCCCCCCCCCCCTCCTGCAGTTACCCTGTACCACGTATCTAGCATGGACCTGGACCTCCAGCAGGCCCCGGGGACCCACACTTAAGCCCCCTCCCACTAACAAAGCAGAACACCACTGGCAAAATCCTCGTGCCCCTGGTACTCCAGAAAGCACATTGAAATGTGCCCCTGGTACACTGCGCAGAAGAACTGCCGCACACACACACACACACGCACGCACGCACGCACGCACGCACGCACGCACGCACGCACTGCTTGCGCCTATGGTATGACAACTTTTCTCGTGCCTATGGTACGACAACTTTTCTCGTGCCTATGGTACAACAATTTTTCTCGTGCCTATGGTACAACAACTTTTTGCCGTGCCCCTGGTACACCGCTCAGTAGCACTTTGCCACACAAACTCTCCTCGTGCCTATGGTACGACAACTTTTCTCGTGCCTATGGTACAACAACTTTTCTCGTGGCTATGGTACAACAACTTTTCGCCGTGCCCCTGGTACACCGCTCAGTAGCACTTTGCCACACAAACTCTCCTCGTGCCTATGGTACGACAACTTTTCTCGTGCCTATGGTACAACAACTTTCCTCCGTGCCCCTGGTACGACAGCTTTTCTCGTGCCTATGGTACAACAACTTTTCTCGTGCCTATGGTACAACAACTTTTCGCCGTGCCCCTGGTACACCGCTCAGTAGCACTTTGCCACACACACACACCACTCGTGCCTATGGTACGACAACTTTTCTCGTGCCTATGGTACGACAACTTTTCTCGTGCCTATGGTACAACAACCTTTCCCCGTGCCCCTGGTACACTGCGCAGAAACTCTTTGCCACACACACACACCACTCGTGCCTATGGTACGACAACAGGCCCCGGGGACCTACATCACACCTTGCTCTTGCCTCCCTTACAGCTGAAAAAGGTCCATGCCTGTGCCCTGGCCCTGCTGAAATTCCCTCTCCATTTAGCCGAGGCAGAGAGTCGGCCTCCTCTCTCCTTTACGGTCGAAAAAGATGTGCTCCTGGGCGCGCTGGCCCTGGTGCTACTCACATCGGGCATGGACCTGGACCTCCAGCAGGCCCCGGGGACCTACATCGCACATTGCTCTTCCCTCCCTTGCAGCTGAAAAAGGTCCATGCCTGTGCCCTGGCCCTGCTGAAATTGCCTCTCCATTTAGCCGAGGCAGTGAGTCGGCCTCCTGTCTCCCTTTACGGTCGAAAAAGATGTGCTCCTGGGCGCGCTGGCCCTGCTGCTACTCACATCGGGCATGGACCTGGACCTCCAGCAGGCCCCGGGGACCTACATCGCACATTGCTCTTCCCTCCCTTGCAGCTGAAAAAGGTCCATGCCTGTGCCCTGGCCCTGCTGAAATTCCCTCTCCATTTAGCCGAGGCAGTGAGTCGGCCTCCTGTCTCCCTTTACGGTCGAAAAAGATGTGCTCCTTGGCGCGCTGGCCCTGCTGCTACTCACATCGGGCATGGACCTGGACCTCCAGCAGGCCCCGGGGACCAACATACTCCTCTGCTCTACTCCCCCACTAGCTTTCCTTCTCCCGCAGTTACCCTCCACCACAAATCCAGCATGGCCCTTGCCCTCCAGCAGGCCCCGAGGACCCACATACTCCTCCGCTCTAATCCCCCATGAGCTTTCCTTCTCCTGCAGTTACCCTCCACCGCATATCCAGCATGGCCCTTGACCTCCAGCATGCCCCGGGGACGCACATCCTCCCCTGCTCTAGTCCCCCACTAGCTTACCTTTCTTGTAGTTACGCTCCAGCGCATATCCAGCATGGACCTTGACCTCCAACAGGCCCCGGGGACGCACATCCTCCCCTGCTCTAATCCCCCACTAGCTTTCCTTCTCCTGCAGTTACCCTCCACCGCATATCCAGCATGGACCTTGACCTCCAGCAGGCCCCGGGGACCTACATCGCACATTGCTCTTCCCTCCCTTGCAGCTGAAAAAGGTCCATGCCTGTGCCCTGGCCCTGCTGAAATTCCCTCTCCATTTAGCCGAGGCAGTGAGTCGGCCTCCTGTCTCCCTTTACGGTCGAAAAAGATGTGCTCCTGGGCGCGCTGGCCCTGCTGCTACTCACATCGGGCATGGACCTGGACCTCCAGCAGGCCCCGGGGACCTACTTCACACCTTGCTCTTGCCTCCCTTACAGCTGAAAAAGGTCCATGCCTGTGCCCTGGCCCTGCTGAAATTCCCTCTCCATTTAGCCGAGGCAGTGAGTCGGCCTCCTGTCTCCCTTTACGGTCGAAAAAGATGTGCTCCTGGGCGCGCTGGCCCTGCTGCTACTCACATCGGGCATGGACCTGGACCTCCAGCAGGCCCCGGGGACCTACATCGCACATTGCTCTTCCCTCCCTTGCAGCTGAAAAAGGTCCATGCCTGTGCCCTGGCCCTGCTGAAATTCCCTCTCCATTTAGCCGAGGCAGAGAGTCGGCCTCCTCTCTCCTTTACGGTCGAAAAAGATGTGCTCCTGGGCGCGCTGGCCCTGGTGCTACTCAC
>NW_028188592.1:52943-57943 GCF_057382275.1 Copadichromis virginalis
AGCAGGCCCCGGGGACCCACATTACCCCCCCCTGCAGTTACCCTGTGCCACATATCTAGCATGGACGTGGACCTCCAGCAGGCCCTGGGGACCCACATACTCCCCTGCTCTACTCCCCCACTAGCTTTCCTTTCTTGCAGTTACGCTCCAGCGCATATCCAGCATGGACCTTGACCTCCAGCAGGCCCCGTGAACCCACATTACCCCCCCCCCCCCCTCCTGCAGTTACCCTGTACCACGTATCTAGCACGGACCTGGACCTCCAGCAGGCCCCGGGGACCCACATTACCCCCCCCCCCCCCCCGCAGTTACCCTGTGCCACATATCTAGCATGGACCTGGACCTCCAGCAGGCCCCGTGGACCCACATTACCCCCCCCCCTGCAGTTACCCTGTGCCACATATCTAGCATGGACCTGGACCTCCAGCAGGCCCTGGGGACCCACATACTCCCCTGCTCTACTCCCCCACTAGCTTTCCTTTCTTGCAGTTACGCTCCAGCGCATATCCAGCATGGACCTTGACCTCCAGCAGGCCCCGTGAACCCACGTTACCCCCCCCCCCCCCTCCTGCAGTTACCCTGTACCACGTATCTAGCACGGACCTGGACCTCCAGCAGGCCCCGGGGACCCACATTACCCCCCCCCCTGCAGTTACCCTGTGCCACATATCTAGCATGGACCTGGACCTCCAGCAGGCCCTGGGGACCCACATACTCCCCTGCTCTACTCCCCCACTAGCTTTCCTTTCTTGCAGTTACGCTCCAGCGCATATCCAGCATGGACCTTGACCTCCAGCAGGCCCCGTGAACCCACATTACCCCCCCCCCCCCCCCTCCTGCAGTTACCCTGTACCACGTATCTAGCACGGACCTGGACCTCCAGCAGGCCCCGGGGACCCACATTACCCCCCCCCCCCCCCCCCGCAGTTACCCTGTGCCACATATCTAGCATGGACCTGGACCTCCAGCAGGCCCTGGGGACCCACATACTCCCCTGCTCTACTCCCCCACTAGCTTTCCTTTCTTGCAGTTACGCTCCAGCGCATATCCAGCATGGACCTTGACCTCCAGCAGGCCCCGTGAACCCACGTTACCCCCCCCCCCTCCTGCAGTTACCCTGTACCACGTATCTAGCACGGACCTGGACCTCCAGCAGGCCCCGGGGACCCACACTTAAGCCCCCTCCCACTAACAAAGCAGAACACCACTGGCAAAATCCTCGTGCCCCTGGTACTCCAGAAAGCACATTGAAATGTGCCCCTGGTACACTGCGCAGAAGAACTGCCGCACACACACACACGCACGCACGCACGCACGCACGCACGCACGCACGCACGCACGCACTGCTTGTGCCTATGGTACGACAACTTTTCTCGTGCCTATGGTACGACAACTTTTCTCGTGCCTATGGTACAACAACTTTTCGCCGTGCCCCTGGTACACCGCTCAGTAGCACTTTGCCACACACACACTCCTCGTACCTATGGTACAACAACTTTTCTCGTGCCTATGGTACGACAACTTTTCTCGTGCCTATGGTACAACAACTTTTCGCCGTGCCCCTGGTACACCGCTCAGTAGCACTTTGCCACACAAACTCTCCTCGTGCCTATGGTACGACAACTTTCCTCCGTGCCCCTGGTACGACAGCTTTTCTCGTGCCTATGGTACAACAACTTTTCTCGTGCCTATGGTACAACAACTTTTCGCCGTGCCCCTGGTACACCGCTCAGTAGCACTTTGCCACACACACACTCCTCGTACCTATGGTACGACAACTTTTCTCGTGCCTATGGTACGACAACTTTTCTCGTGCCTATGGTACAACAACCTTTCCCCGTGCCCCTGGTACACTGCGCAGAAACTCTTTGCCACACACACACACCACTCGTGCCTATGGTACGACAACAGGCCCCGGGGACCTACATCGCACCTTGCTCTTGCCTCCCTTACAGCTGAAAAAGGTCCATGCCTGTGCCCTGGCCCTGCTGAAATTCCCTCTCCATTTAGCCGAGGCAGTGAGTCGGCCTCCTGTCTCCCTTTACGGTCGAAAAAGATGTGCTCCTGGGCGCGCTGGCCCTGCTGCTACTCACATCGGGCATGGACCTGGACCTCCAGCAGGCCCCGGGGACCAACATACTCCTCTGCTCTACTCCCCCACTAGCTTTCCTTCTCCCGCAGTTACCCTCCACCACAAATCCAGCATGGCCCTTGCCCTCCAGCAGGCCCCGAGGACCCACATACTCCTCCGCTCTAATCCCCCATGAGCTTTCCTTCTCCCGCAGTTACCCTCCACCGCATATCCAGCATGGCCCTTGACCTCCAGCATGCCCCGGGGACGCACATCCTCCCCTGCTCTAGTCCCCCACTAGCTTACCTTTCTTGTAGTTACGCTCCAGCGCATATCCAGCATGGACCTTGACCTCCAGCAGGCCCCGTGAACCCACATTACCCCCCCCCCCCCTCCTGCAGTTACCCTGTACCACGTATCTAGCATGGACCTGGACCTCCAGCAGGCCCCGGGGACCAACATACTCCTCTGCTCTACTCCCCCACTAGCTTTCCTTCTCCCGCAGTTACCCTCCACCACAAATCCAGCATGGCCCTTGCCCTCCAGCAGGCCCCGAGGACCCACATACTCCTCCGCTCTAATCCCCCATGAGCTTTCCTTCTCCCGCAGTTACCCTCCACCGCATATCCAGCATGGCCCTTGACCTCCAGCATGCCCCGGGGACGCACATCCTCCCCTGCTCTAGTCCCCCACTAGCTTACCTTTCTTGTAGTTACGCTCCAGCGCATATCCAGCATGGACCTTGACCTCCAGCAGGCCCCGTGAACCCACATTACCCCCCCCCCCCCCTCCTGCAGTTACCCTGTACCACGTATCTAGCATGGACCTGGACCTCCAGCAGGCCCCGGGGACCCACACTTAAGCCCCCTCCCACTAACAAAGCAGAACACCACTGGCAAAATCCTCGTGCCCCTGGTACTCCAGAAAGCACATTGAAATGTGCCCCTGGTACACTGCGCAGAAGAACTGCCGCACACACACACACACACGCACGCACGCACGCACGCACGCACGCACGCACGCACGCACTGCTTGCGCCTATGGTATGACAACTTTTCTCGTGCCTATGGTACGACAACTTTTCTCGTGCCTATGGTACAACAATTTTTCTCGTGCCTATGGTACAACAACTTTTTGCCGTGCCCCTGGTACACCGCTCAGTAGCACTTTGCCACACAAACTCTCCTCGTGCCTATGGTACGACAACTTTTCTCGTGCCTATGGTACAACAACTTTTCTCGTGGCTATGGTACAACAACTTTTCGCCGTGCCCCTGGTACACCGCTCAGTAGCACTTTGCCACACAAACTCTCCTCGTGCCTATGGTACGACAACTTTTCTCGTGCCTATGGTACAACAACTTTCCTCCGTGCCCCTGGTACGACAGCTTTTCTCGTGCCTATGGTACAACAACTTTTCTCGTGCCTATGGTACAACAACTTTTCGCCGTGCCCCTGGTACACCGCTCAGTAGCACTTTGCCACACACACACACCACTCGTGCCTATGGTACGACAACTTTTCTCGTGCCTATGGTACGACAACTTTTCTCGTGCCTATGGTACAACAACCTTTCCCCGTGCCCCTGGTACACTGCGCAGAAACTCTTTGCCACACACACACACCACTCGTGCCTATGGTACGACAACAGGCCCCGGGGACCTACATCACACCTTGCTCTTGCCTCCCTTACAGCTGAAAAAGGTCCATGCCTGTGCCCTGGCCCTGCTGAAATTCCCTCTCCATTTAGCCGAGGCAGAGAGTCGGCCTCCTCTCTCCTTTACGGTCGAAAAAGATGTGCTCCTGGGCGCGCTGGCCCTGGTGCTACTCACATCGGGCATGGACCTGGACCTCCAGCAGGCCCCGGGGACCTACATCGCACATTGCTCTTCCCTCCCTTGCAGCTGAAAAAGGTCCATGCCTGTGCCCTGGCCCTGCTGAAATTGCCTCTCCATTTAGCCGAGGCAGTGAGTCGGCCTCCTGTCTCCCTTTACGGTCGAAAAAGATGTGCTCCTGGGCGCGCTGGCCCTGCTGCTACTCACATCGGGCATGGACCTGGACCTCCAGCAGGCCCCGGGGACCTACATCGCACATTGCTCTTCCCTCCCTTGCAGCTGAAAAAGGTCCATGCCTGTGCCCTGGCCCTGCTGAAATTCCCTCTCCATTTAGCCGAGGCAGTGAGTCGGCCTCCTGTCTCCCTTTACGGTCGAAAAAGATGTGCTCCTTGGCGCGCTGGCCCTGCTGCTACTCACATCGGGCATGGACCTGGACCTCCAGCAGGCCCCGGGGACCAACATACTCCTCTGCTCTACTCCCCCACTAGCTTTCCTTCTCCCGCAGTTACCCTCCACCACAAATCCAGCATGGCCCTTGCCCTCCAGCAGGCCCCGAGGACCCACATACTCCTCCGCTCTAATCCCCCATGAGCTTTCCTTCTCCTGCAGTTACCCTCCACCGCATATCCAGCATGGCCCTTGACCTCCAGCATGCCCCGGGGACGCACATCCTCCCCTGCTCTAGTCCCCCACTAGCTTACCTTTCTTGTAGTTACGCTCCAGCGCATATCCAGCATGGACCTTGACCTCCAACAGGCCCCGGGGACGCACATCCTCCCCTGCTCTAATCCCCCACTAGCTTTCCTTCTCCTGCAGTTACCCTCCACCGCATATCCAGCATGGACCTTGACCTCCAGCAGGCCCCGGGGACCTACATCGCACATTGCTCTTCCCTCCCTTGCAGCTGAAAAAGGTCCATGCCTGTGCCCTGGCCCTGCTGAAATTCCCTCTCCATTTAGCCGAGGCAGTGAGTCGGCCTCCTGTCTCCCTTTACGGTCGAAAAAGATGTGCTCCTGGGCGCGCTGGCCCTGCTGCTACTCACATCGGGCATGGACCTGGACCTCCAGCAGGCCCCGGGGACCTACTTCACACCTT
>NW_028188592.1:67943-72943 GCF_057382275.1 Copadichromis virginalis
CAGGCCCCGGGGACCCACATTACCCCCCCCCCCTTCCCCCTGCAGTTACCCTGTACCACATGTCTAGCATGGACCTTGACTTCCAGCAGGCCCCGGGGACCCACATTACCCCCCCCCCCCCCTGCAGTTACCCTGTGCCACATATCTAGCATGGACCTGGACCTCCAGCAGGCCCTGGGGACCCACATACTCCCCTGCTCTACTCCCCCACTAGCTTTCCTTTCTTGCAGTTATGCTCCAGTGCATATCCAGCATGGACCTTGGCCTCCAGCAGGCCCCGTGAACCCACATTACCCCCCCCCCCCCTCCTGCAGTTACCCTGTACCACGTATCTAGCATGGACCTGGACCTCCAGCAGGCCCCGGGGACCCACATTACCCCCCCCCCCCCCCCTGCAGTTACCCTGTACCACATATCTAGCATGGACCTTGACTTCCAGCAGGCCCCGTGGACCCACAATACCCCCCCCCCCCCCCCTGCAGTTACCCTGTGCCACATATCTAGCATGGACCTGGACCTCCAGCAGGCCCCGTGGACCCACATTACCCCCCCCCTGCAGTTACCCTGTGCCACATATCTAGCATGGACCTGGACCTCCAGCAGGCCCTGGGGACCCACATACTCCCCTGCTCTACTCCCCCACTAGCTTTCCTTTCTTGCAGTTACGCTCCAGCGCATATCCAGCATGGACCTTGACCTCCAGCAGGCCCCGTGAACCCACATTACCCCCCCCCCCTCCTGCAGTTACCCTGTACCACGTATCTAGCATGGACCTGGACCTCCAGCAGGCCCCGGGGACCCACACTTAAGCCCCCTCCCACTAACAAAGCAGAACACCACTGGCAAAATCCTCGTGCCCCTGGTACTCCAGAAAGCACATTGAAATGTGCCCCTGGTACACTGCGCAGAAGAACTGCCACACACACACACACACGCACGCACGCACGCACGCACGCACGCACGCACGCACTGCTTGTGCCTATGGTACGACAACTTTTCTCGTGCCTATGGTACGACAACTTTTCTCGTGCCTATGGTACAACAACTTTTCGCCGTGCCCCTGGTACACCGCTCAGTAGCACTTTGCCACACAAACTCTCCTCGTGCCTATGGTACGACAACTTTTCTCGTGCCTATGGTACAACAACTTTCCTCCGTGCCCCTGGTACGACAGCTTTTCTCGTGCCTATGGTACAACAACTTTTCTCGTGCCTATGGTACAACAACTTTTCGCCGTGCCCCTGGTACACCGCTCAGTAGCACTTTGCCACACAAACTCTCCTCGTACCTATGGTACGACAACTTTTCTCGTGCCTATGGTACAACAACTTTCCTCCGTGCCCCTGGTACGACAGCTTTTCTCGTGCCTATGGTACAACAACTTTTCTCGTGCCTATGGTACAACAACTTTTCGCCGTGCCCCTGGTACACCGCTCAGTAGCACTTTGCCACACAAACTCTCCTCGTGCCTATGGTACGACAACTTTTCTCATGCCTATGGTACAACAA
The DNA here is from genome assembly GCF_057382275.1 of Copadichromis virginalis. Lineage (NCBI taxonomy): Eukaryota > Metazoa > Chordata > Actinopteri > Cichliformes > Cichlidae > Copadichromis > Copadichromis virginalis. Next base: position 69,453 of record NW_028188592.1, read on the forward strand.
CTTTCCTCCGTGCCCCTGGTACGACAGCTTTTCTCGTGCCTATGGTACAACAACTTTTCTCGTGCCTATGGTACAACAACTTTTCGCCGTGCCCCTGGTACACCGCTCAGTAGCACTTTGCCACACAAACTCTCCTCGTGCCTATGGTACGACAACTTTTCTCGTGCCTATGGTACAACAACTTTCCTCCGTGCCCCTGGTACGACAGCTTTTCTCGTGCCTATGGTACAACAACTTTTCTCGTGCCTATGGTACAACAACTTTTCGCCGTGCCCCTGGTACACCGCTCAGTAGCACTTTGCCACACAAACTCTCCTCGTGCCTATGGTACGACAACTTTTCTCGTGCCTATGGTACAACAACTTTCCTCCGTGCCCCTGGTACGACAGCTTTTCTCGTGCCTATGGTACAACAACTTTTCTCGTGCCTATGGTACAACAACTTTTCGCCGTGCCCCTGGTACACCGCTCAGTAGCACTTTGCCACACAAACTCTCCTCGTGCCTATGGTACGACAACTTTTCTCGTGCCTATGGTACAACAACTTTCCTCCGTGCCCCTGGTACGACAGCTTTTCTCGTGCCTATGGTACAACAACTTTTCTCGTGCCTATGGTACAACAACTTTTCGCCGTGCCCCTGGTACACCGCTCAGTAGCACTTTGCCACACAAACTCTCCTCGTACCTATGGTACGACAACTTTTCTCGTGCCTATGGTACAACAACTTTCCTCCGTGCCCCTGGTACGACAGCTTTTCTCGTGCCTATGGTACAACAACTTTTCTCGTGCCTATGGTACAACAACTTTTCGCCGTGCCCCTGGTACACCGCTCAGTAGCACTTTGCCACACAAACTCTCCTCGTGCCTATGGTACGACAACTTTTCTCATGCCTATGGTACAACAACTTTCCTCCGTGCCCCTGGTACGACAGCTTTTCTCGTGCCTATGGTACAACAACTTTTCTCGTGCCTATGGTACAACAACTTTTCGCCGTGCCCCTGGTACACCGCTCAGTAGCACTTTGCCACACAAACTCTCCTCGTGCCTATGGTACGACAACTTTTCTCGTGCCTATGGTACAACAACTTTCCTCCGTGCCCCTGGTACGACAGCTTTTCTCGTGCCTATGGTACAACAACTTTTCTCGTGCCTATGGTACAACAACTTTTCGCCGTGCCCCTGGTACACCGCTCAGTAGCACTTTGCCACACACACACTCCTCGTACCTATGGTATGACAACTTTTCTCGTGCCTATGGTACGACAACTTTTCTCGTGCCTATGGTACAACAACTTTTCGCCGTGCCCCTGGTACACCGCTCAGTAGCACTTTGCCACACAAACTCTCCTCGTGCCTATGGTACGACAACTTTCCCCCGTGCCCCTGGTACACTGCGCAGAAACTCTTTGCCACACACACACACACCACTCGTGCCTATGGTACGACAACAGGCCCCGGGGACCTACATCGCACCTTGCTCTTGCCTCCCTTACAGCTGAAAAAGGTCCATGCCTGTGCCCTGGCCCTGCTGAAATTCCCTCTCCATTTAGCCGAGGCAGTGAGTCGGCCTCCTGTCTCCCTTTACGGTCGAAAAAGATGTGCTCCTGGGCGCACTGGCCCTGCTGCTACTCACATCGGGCATGGACCTGGACCTCCAGCAGGCCCCGGGGACCTACATCACACCTTGCTCTTGCCTCCCTTACAGCTGAAAAAGGTCCATGCCTGTGCCCTGGCCCTGCTGAAATTCCCTCTCCATTTAGCCGAGGCAGTGAGTCGGCCTCCTGTCTCCCTTTACGGTCGAAAAAGATGTGCTCCTGGGCGCACTGGCCCTGCTGCTACTCACATCGGGCATGGACCTGGACCTCCAGCAGGCCCCGGGGACCTACATCACACCTTGCTCTTGCCTCCCTTACAGCTGAAAAGGTCCATGCTTGTGCCCTGGCCCTTCTGAAATTCCCTCTCCATTTAGCCGAGGCAGTGAGTCGGCCTCCTGTCTCCCTTTACGGTCGAAAAAGATGTGCTCCTGGGCGCACTGGCCCTGCTGCTACTCACATCGGGCATGGACCTGGACCTCCAGCAGGCCCCGGGGACCTACATCACACCTTGCTCTTGCCTCCCTTACAGCTGAAAAGGTCCATGCTTGTGCCCTGGCCCTTCTGAAATTCCCTCTCCATTTAGCCGAGGCAGTGAGTCGGCCTCCTGTCTCCCTTTACGGTCGAAAAAGATGTGCTCCTGGGCGCGCTGGCCCTGCTGCTACTCACATCGGGCATGGACCTGGACCTCCAGCAGGCCCCGGGGACCTACATCACACCTTGCTCTTGCCTCCCTTACAGCTGAAAAAGGTCCATGCCTGTGCCCTGGCCCTTCTGAAATTCCCTCTCCATTTAGCCGAGGCAGTGAGTCGGCCTCCTGTCTCCCTTTACGGTCGAAAAAGATGTGCTCCTGGGCGCGCTGGCCCTGCTGCTACTCACATCGGGCATGGACCTGGACCTCCAGCAGGCCCCGGGGACCTACATCACACCTTGCTCTTGCCTCCCTTACAGCTGAAAAAGGTCCATGCTTGTGCCCTGGCCCTTCTGAAATTCCCTCTCCATTTAGCCGAGGCAGAGAGTCGGCCTCCTGTCTCCTTTACGGTCGAAAAAGTTGTGCTCCTGGGCGCGCTGGCCCTGCTGCTACTCACATCGGGCATGGACCTGGACCTCCAGCAGGCCCCGGGGACCTACATCACACCTTGCTCTTGCCTCCCTTACAGCTGAAAAAGGTCCATGCCTGTGCCCTGGCCCTGCTGAAATTCCCTCTCCATTTAGCCGAGGCAGTGAGTCGGCCTCCCGTCTCCCTTTACGGTCGAAAAAGATGTGCTCCTGGGCGCACTGGCCCTGCTGCTACTCACATCGGGCATGGACCTGGACCTCCAGCAGGCCCCGGGGACCTACATCACACCTTGCTCTTGCCTCCCTTACAGCTGAAAAGGTCCATGCTTGTGCCCTGGCCCTGCTGAAATTCCCTCTCCATTTAGCCGAGGCAGTGAGTCGGCCTCCTGTCTCCCTTTACGGTCGAAAAAGATGTGCTCCTTGGCGCGCTGGCCCTGCTGCTACTCACATCGGGCATGGACCTGGACCTCCAGCAGGCCCCGGGGACCAACATACTCCTCTGCTCTACTCCCCCACTAGCTTTCCTTCTCCCGCAGTTACCCTCCAGCACAAATCCAGCATGGCCCTTGCCCTCCAGCAGGCCCCGAGGACCCACATACTCCTCCGCTCTAATCCCCCATGAGCTTTCCTTCTCCTGCAGTTACCCTCCACCGCATATCCAGCATGGCCCTTGACCTCCAGCATGCCCCGGGGACGCACATCCTCCCCTGCTCTAGTCCCCCACTAGCTTACCTTTCTTGTAGTTACGCTCCAGCGCATATCCAGCATGGACCTTGACCTCCAACAGGCCCCGGGGACGCACATCCTCCCCTGCTCTAATCCCCCACTAGCTTTCCTTC
>NW_028188592.1:82943-87943 GCF_057382275.1 Copadichromis virginalis
GCTCAACTGGAGAGGGGAGAAAAAAAGGCCCTGGCCGAGGTGGTGAGTCGGCCTCCTCTCTCCCTCACGGTTGAAAAAGATGTGCTCCTGGCGCACTGGCCCTGCTGAAAATCTCTCTCCATTTGGCCGAGGCAGAGAGTCGGCCTCCTCTCTCCCTTACGGTCGAAAAAGATGTGCTGCTGTCGAACTGGCCATTACATCCTCACCTGATCTAGTCCCCCATTAGATCCCCCCCCCCCCCCCCCCCCCCGCAGTTACCCCGTACCACATATCTAGCACGGACCTTGACCTCCAGCAGGCCCCGGGGACCCACATTACCCCCCCCCCCCTTCCCCCTGCAGTTACCCTGTACCACATGTCTAGCATGGACCTTGACTTCCAGCAGGCCCCGGGGACCCACATTACCCCCCCCCCCCCCCCCCCTGCAGTTACCCTGTGCCACATATCTAGCATGGACCTGGACCTCCAGCAGGCCCTGGGGACCCACATACTCCCCTGCTCTACTCCCCCACTAGCTTTCCTTTCTTGCAGTTATGCTCCAGCGCATATCCAGCATGGACCTTGACCTCCAGCAGGCCCCGTGAACCCACATTACCCCCCCCCCCCCTCCTGCAGTTACCCTGTACCACATGTCTAGCATGGACCTTGACTTCCAGCAGGCCCCGGGGACCCACATTACCCCCCCCTGCAGTTACCCTGTGCCACATATCTAGCATGGACGTGGACCTCCAGCAGGCCCTGGGGACCCACATACTCCCCTGCTCTACTCCCCCACTAGCTTTCCTTTCTTGCAGTTACGCTCCAGCGCATATCCAGCATGGACCTTGACCTCCAGCAGGCCCCGTGAACCCACATTACCCCCCCCCCCCCCTCCTGCAGTTACCCTGTACCACGTATCTAGCACGGACCTGGACCTCCAGCAGGCCCCGGGGACCCACATTACCCCCCCCCCCCCCCGCAGTTACCCTGTGCCACATATCTAGCATGGACCTGGACCTCCAGCAGGCCCCGTGGACCCACATTACCCCCCCCCCTGCAGTTACCCTGTGCCACATATCTAGCATGGACCTGGACCTCCAGCAGGCCCTGGGGACCCACATACTCCCCTGCTCTACTCCCCCACTAGCTTTCCTTTCTTGCAGTTACGCTCCAGCGCATATCCAGCATGGACCTTGACCTCCAGCAGGCCCCGTGAACCCACGTTACCCCCCCCCCCCCCTCCTGCAGTTACCCTGTACCACGTATCTAGCACGGACCTGGACCTCCAGCAGGCCCCGGGGACCCACATTACCCCCCCCCCTGCAGTTACCCTGTGCCACATATCTAGCATGGACCTGGACCTCCAGCAGGCCCTGGGGACCCACATACTCCCCTGCTCTACTCCCCCACTAGCTTTCCTTTCTTGCAGTTACGCTCCAGCGCATATCCAGCATGGACCTTGACCTCCAGCAGGCCCCGTGAACCCACATTACCCCCCCCCCCCCCCCTCCTGCAGTTACCCTGTACCACGTATCTAGCACGGACCTGGACCTCCAGCAGGCCCCGGGGACCCACATTACCCCCCCCCCCCCCCCCCGCAGTTACCCTGTGCCACATATCTAGCATGGACCTGGACCTCCAGCAGGCCCTGGGGACCCACATACTCCCCTGCTCTACTCCCCCACTAGCTTTCCTTTCTTGCAGTTACGCTCCAGCGCATATCCAGCATGGACCTTGACCTCCAGCAGGCCCCGTGAACCCACGTTACCCCCCCCCCCTCCTGCAGTTACCCTGTACCACGTATCTAGCACGGACCTGGACCTCCAGCAGGCCCCGGGGACCCACACTTAAGCCCCCTCCCACTAACAAAGCAGAACACCACTGGCAAAATCCTCGTGCCCCTGGTACTCCAGAAAGCACATTGAAATGTGCCCCTGGTACACTGCGCAGAAGAACTGCCGCACACACACACACGCACGCACGCACGCACGCACGCACGCACGCACGCACGCACGCACTGCTTGTGCCTATGGTACGACAACTTTTCTCGTGCCTATGGTACGACAACTTTTCTCGTGCCTATGGTACAACAACTTTTCGCCGTGCCCCTGGTACACCGCTCAGTAGCACTTTGCCACACACACACTCCTCGTACCTATGGTACAACAACTTTTCTCGTGCCTATGGTACGACAACTTTTCTCGTGCCTATGGTACAACAACTTTTCGCCGTGCCCCTGGTACACCGCTCAGTAGCACTTTGCCACACAAACTCTCCTCGTGCCTATGGTACGACAACTTTCCTCCGTGCCCCTGGTACGACAGCTTTTCTCGTGCCTATGGTACAACAACTTTTCTCGTGCCTATGGTACAACAACTTTTCGCCGTGCCCCTGGTACACCGCTCAGTAGCACTTTGCCACACACACACTCCTCGTACCTATGGTACGACAACTTTTCTCGTGCCTATGGTACGACAACTTTTCTCGTGCCTATGGTACAACAACCTTTCCCCGTGCCCCTGGTACACTGCGCAGAAACTCTTTGCCACACACACACACCACTCGTGCCTATGGTACGACAACAGGCCCCGGGGACCTACATCGCACCTTGCTCTTGCCTCCCTTACAGCTGAAAAAGGTCCATGCCTGTGCCCTGGCCCTGCTGAAATTCCCTCTCCATTTAGCCGAGGCAGTGAGTCGGCCTCCTGTCTCCCTTTACGGTCGAAAAAGATGTGCTCCTGGGCGCGCTGGCCCTGCTGCTACTCACATCGGGCATGGACCTGGACCTCCAGCAGGCCCCGGGGACCTACATCACACCTTGCTCTTGCCTCCCTTACAGCTGAAAAAGGTCCATGCCTGTGCCCTGGCCCTTCTGAAATTCCCTCTCCATTTAGCCGAGGCAGTGAGTCGGCCTCCTGTCTCCCTTTACGGTCGAAAAAGATGTGCTCCTGGGCGCGCTGGCCCTGCTGCTACTCACATCGGGCATGGACCTGGACCTCCAGCAGGCCCCGGGGACCTACATCACACCTTGCTCTTGCCTCCCTTACAGCTGAAAAAGGTCCATGCTTGTGCCCTGGCCCTTCTGAAATTCCCTCTCCATTTAGCCGAGGCAGAGAGTCGGCCTCCTGTCTCCTTTACGGTCGAAAAAGTTGTGCTCCTGGGCGCGCTGGCCCTGCTGCTACTCACATCGGGCATGGACCTGGACCTCCAGCAGGCCCCGGGGACCTACATCACACCTTGCTCTTGCCTCCCTTACAGCTGAAAAAGGTCCATGCCTGTGCCCTGGCCCTGCTGAAATTCCCTCTCCATTTAGCCGAGGCAGTGAGTCGGCCTCCCGTCTCCCTTTACGGTCGAAAAAGATGTGCTCCTGGGCGCACTGGCCCTGCTGCTACTCACATCGGGCATGGACCTGGACCTCCAGCAGGCCCCGGGGACCTACATCACACCTTGCTCTTGCCTCCCTTACAGCTGAAAAGGTCCATGCTTGTGCCCTGGCCCTGCTGAAATTCCCTCTCCATTTAGCCGAGGCAGTGAGTCGGCCTCCTGTCTCCCTTTACGGTCGAAAAAGATGTGCTCCTTGGCGCGCTGGCCCTGCTGCTACTCACATCGGGCATGGACCTGGACCTCCAGCAGGCCCCGGGGACCAACATACTCCTCTGCTCTACTCCCCCACTAGCTTTCCTTCTCCCGCAGTTACCCTCCACCACAAATCCAGCATGGCCCTTGCCCTCCAGCAGGCCCCGAGGACCCACATACTCCTCCGCTCTAATCCCCCATGAGCTTTCCTTCTCCTGCAGTTACCCTCCACCGCATATCCAGCATGGCCCTTGACCTCCAGCATGCCCCGGGGACGCACATCCTCCCCTGCTCTAGTCCCCCACTAGCTTACCTTTCTTGTAGTTACGCTCCAGCGCATATCCAGCATGGACCTTGACCTCCAACAGGCCCCGGGGACGCACATCCTCCCCTGCTCTAATCCCCCACTAGCTTTCCTTCTCCTGCAGTTACCCTCCACCGCATATCCAGCATGGACCTTGACCTCCAGCAGGCCCCGGGGACCTACATCGCACATTGCTCTTCCCTCCCTTGCAGCTGAAAAAGGTCCATGCCTGTGCCCTGGCCCTGCTGAAATTCCCTCTCCATTTAGCCGAGGCAGTGAGTCGGCCTCCTGTCTCCCTTTACGGTCGAAAAAGATGTGCTCCTGGGCGCGCTGGCCCTGCTGCTACTCACATCGGGCATGGACCTGGACCTCCAGCAGGCCCCGGGGACCTACTTCACACCTTGCTCTTGCCTCCCTTACAGCTGAAAAAGGTCCATGCCTGTGCCCTGGCCCTGCTGAAATTCCCTCTCCATTTAGCCGAGGCAGTGAGTCGGCCTCCTGTCTCCCTTTACGGTCGAAAAAGATGTGCTCCTGGGCGCGCTGGCCCTGCTGCTACTCACATCGGGCATGGACCTGGACCTCCAGCAGGCCCCGGGGACCTACATCGCACATTGCTCTTCCCTCCCTTGCAGCTGAAAAAGGTCCATGCCTGTGCCCTGGCCCTGCTGAAATTCCCTCTCCATTTAGCCGAGGCAGTGAGTCGGCCTCCTGTCTCCCTTTACGGTCGAAAAAGATGTGCTCCTGGGCGCGCTGGCCCTGCTGCTACTCACATCGGGCATGGACCTGGACCTCCAGCAGGCCCCGGGGACCTACATCGCACATTGCTCTTCCCTCCCTTGCAGCTGAAAAAGGTCCATGCCTGTGCCCTGGCCCTGCTGAAATTCCCTCTCCATTTAGCCGAGGCAGTGAGTCGGCCTCCTGTCTCCCTTTACGGTCGAAAAAGATGTGCTCCTGGGCGCGCTGGCCCTGCTGCTACTCACATCGGGCATGGACCTGGACCTCCAGCAGGCCCCGGGGACCTACATCGCACATTGCTCTTCCCTCCCTTGCAGCTGAAAAAGGTCCATGCCTGTGCCCTGGCCCTGCTGAAATTCCCTCTCCATTTAGCCGAGGCAGTGAGTCGGCCTCCTGTCTCCCTTTA
>NW_028188592.1:97943-102943 GCF_057382275.1 Copadichromis virginalis
CCTGCAGTTACCCTGTACCACGTATCTAGCATGGACCTGGACCTCCAGCAGGCCCCGGGGACCCACACTTAAGCCCCCTCCCACTAACAAAGCAGAACACCACTGGCAAAATCCTCGTGCCCCTGGTACTCCAGAAAGCACATTGAAATGTGCCCCTGGTACACTGCGCAGAAGAACTGCCACACACACACACACACGCACGCACGCACGCACGCACGCACGCACGCACGCACTGCTTGTGCCTATGGTACGACAACTTTTCTCGTGCCTATGGTACGACAACTTTTCTCGTGCCTATGGTACAACAACTTTTCGCCGTGCCCCTGGTACACCGCTCAGTAGCACTTTGCCACACAAACTCTCCTCGTGCCTATGGTACGACAACTTTTCTCGTGCCTATGGTACAACAACTTTCCTCCGTGCCCCTGGTACGACAGCTTTTCTCGTGCCTATGGTACAACAACTTTTCTCGTGCCTATGGTACAACAACTTTTCGCCGTGCCCCTGGTACACCGCTCAGTAGCACTTTGCCACACAAACTCTCCTCGTACCTATGGTACGACAACTTTTCTCGTGCCTATGGTACAACAACTTTCCTCCGTGCCCCTGGTACGACAGCTTTTCTCGTGCCTATGGTACAACAACTTTTCTCGTGCCTATGGTACAACAACTTTTCGCCGTGCCCCTGGTACACCGCTCAGTAGCACTTTGCCACACAAACTCTCCTCGTGCCTATGGTACGACAACTTTTCTCATGCCTATGGTACAACAACTTTCCTCCGTGCCCCTGGTACGACAGCTTTTCTCGTGCCTATGGTACAACAACTTTTCTCGTGCCTATGGTACAACAACTTTTCGCCGTGCCCCTGGTACACCGCTCAGTAGCACTTTGCCACACAAACTCTCCTCGTGCCTATGGTACGACAACTTTTCTCGTGCCTATGGTACAACAACTTTCCTCCGTGCCCCTGGTACGACAGCTTTTCTCGTGCCTATGGTACAACAACTTTTCTCGTGCCTATGGTACAACAACTTTTCGCCGTGCCCCTGGTACACCGCTCAGTAGCACTTTGCCACACAAACTCTCCTCGTGCCTATGGTACGACAACTTTTCTCGTGCCTATGGTACAACAACTTTCCTCCGTGCCCCTGGTACGACAGCTTTTCTCGTGCCTATGGTACAACAACTTTTCTCGTGCCTATGGTACAACAACTTTTCGCCGTGCCCCTGGTACACCGCTCAGTAGCACTTTGCCACACAAACTCTCCTCGTGCCTATGGTACGACAACTTTTCTCGTGCCTATGGTACAACAACTTTCCTCCGTGCCCCTGGTACGACAGCTTTTCTCGTGCCTATGGTACAACAACTTTTCTCGTGCCTATGGTACAACAACTTTTCGCCGTGCCCCTGGTACACCGCTCAGTAGCACTTTGCCACACAAACTCTCCTCGTACCTATGGTACGACAACTTTTCTCGTGCCTATGGTACAACAACTTTCCTCCGTGCCCCTGGTACGACAGCTTTTCTCGTGCCTATGGTACAACAACTTTTCTCGTGCCTATGGTACAACAACTTTTCGCCGTGCCCCTGGTACACCGCTCAGTAGCACTTTGCCACACAAACTCTCCTCGTGCCTATGGTACGACAACTTTTCTCATGCCTATGGTACAACAACTTTCCTCCGTGCCCCTGGTACGACAGCTTTTCTCGTGCCTATGGTACAACAACTTTTCTCGTGCCTATGGTACAACAACTTTTCGCCGTGCCCCTGGTACACCGCTCAGTAGCACTTTGCCACACAAACTCTCCTCGTGCCTATGGTACGACAACTTTTCTCGTGCCTATGGTACAACAACTTTCCTCCGTGCCCCTGGTACGACAGCTTTTCTCGTGCCTATGGTACAACAACTTTTCTCGTGCCTATGGTACAACAACTTTTCGCCGTGCCCCTGGTACACCGCTCAGTAGCACTTTGCCACACACACACTCCTCGTACCTATGGTATGACAACTTTTCTCGTGCCTATGGTACGACAACTTTTCTCGTGCCTATGGTACAACAACTTTTCGCCGTGCCCCTGGTACACCGCTCAGTAGCACTTTGCCACACAAACTCTCCTCGTGCCTATGGTACGACAACTTTCCCCCGTGCCCCTGGTACACTGCGCAGAAACTCTTTGCCACACACACACACACCACTCGTGCCTATGGTACGACAACAGGCCCCGGGGACCTACATCGCACCTTGCTCTTGCCTCCCTTACAGCTGAAAAAGGTCCATGCCTGTGCCCTGGCCCTGCTGAAATTCCCTCTCCATTTAGCCGAGGCAGTGAGTCGGCCTCCTGTCTCCCTTTACGGTCGAAAAAGATGTGCTCCTGGGCGCACTGGCCCTGCTGCTACTCACATCGGGCATGGACCTGGACCTCCAGCAGGCCCCGGGGACCTACATCACACCTTGCTCTTGCCTCCCTTACAGCTGAAAAAGGTCCATGCCTGTGCCCTGGCCCTGCTGAAATTCCCTCTCCATTTAGCCGAGGCAGTGAGTCGGCCTCCTGTCTCCCTTTACGGTCGAAAAAGATGTGCTCCTGGGCGCACTGGCCCTGCTGCTACTCACATCGGGCATGGACCTGGACCTCCAGCAGGCCCCGGGGACCTACATCACACCTTGCTCTTGCCTCCCTTACAGCTGAAAAGGTCCATGCTTGTGCCCTGGCCCTTCTGAAATTCCCTCTCCATTTAGCCGAGGCAGTGAGTCGGCCTCCTGTCTCCCTTTACGGTCGAAAAAGATGTGCTCCTGGGCGCACTGGCCCTGCTGCTACTCACATCGGGCATGGACCTGGACCTCCAGCAGGCCCCGGGGACCTACATCACACCTTGCTCTTGCCTCCCTTACAGCTGAAAAGGTCCATGCTTGTGCCCTGGCCCTTCTGAAATTCCCTCTCCATTTAGCCGAGGCAGTGAGTCGGCCTCCTGTCTCCCTTTACGGTCGAAAAAGATGTGCTCCTGGGCGCGCTGGCCCTGCTGCTACTCACATCGGGCATGGACCTGGACCTCCAGCAGGCCCCGGGGACCTACATCACACCTTGCTCTTGCCTCCCTTACAGCTGAAAAAGGTCCATGCCTGTGCCCTGGCCCTTCTGAAATTCCCTCTCCATTTAGCCGAGGCAGTGAGTCGGCCTCCTGTCTCCCTTTACGGTCGAAAAAGATGTGCTCCTGGGCGCGCTGGCCCTGCTGCTACTCACATCGGGCATGGACCTGGACCTCCAGCAGGCCCCGGGGACCTACATCACACCTTGCTCTTGCCTCCCTTACAGCTGAAAAAGGTCCATGCTTGTGCCCTGGCCCTTCTGAAATTCCCTCTCCATTTAGCCGAGGCAGAGAGTCGGCCTCCTGTCTCCTTTACGGTCGAAAAAGTTGTGCTCCTGGGCGCGCTGGCCCTGCTGCTACTCACATCGGGCATGGACCTGGACCTCCAGCAGGCCCCGGGGACCTACATCACACCTTGCTCTTGCCTCCCTTACAGCTGAAAAAGGTCCATGCCTGTGCCCTGGCCCTGCTGAAATTCCCTCTCCATTTAGCCGAGGCAGTGAGTCGGCCTCCCGTCTCCCTTTACGGTCGAAAAAGATGTGCTCCTGGGCGCACTGGCCCTGCTGCTACTCACATCGGGCATGGACCTGGACCTCCAGCAGGCCCCGGGGACCTACATCACACCTTGCTCTTGCCTCCCTTACAGCTGAAAAGGTCCATGCTTGTGCCCTGGCCCTGCTGAAATTCCCTCTCCATTTAGCCGAGGCAGTGAGTCGGCCTCCTGTCTCCCTTTACGGTCGAAAAAGATGTGCTCCTTGGCGCGCTGGCCCTGCTGCTACTCACATCGGGCATGGACCTGGACCTCCAGCAGGCCCCGGGGACCAACATACTCCTCTGCTCTACTCCCCCACTAGCTTTCCTTCTCCCGCAGTTACCCTCCAGCACAAATCCAGCATGGCCCTTGCCCTCCAGCAGGCCCCGAGGACCCACATACTCCTCCGCTCTAATCCCCCATGAGCTTTCCTTCTCCTGCAGTTACCCTCCACCGCATATCCAGCATGGCCCTTGACCTCCAGCATGCCCCGGGGACGCACATCCTCCCCTGCTCTAGTCCCCCACTAGCTTACCTTTCTTGTAGTTACGCTCCAGCGCATATCCAGCATGGACCTTGACCTCCAACAGGCCCCGGGGACGCACATCCTCCCCTGCTCTAATCCCCCACTAGCTTTCCTTCTCCTGCAGTTACCCTCCACCGCATATCCAGCATGGACCTTGACCTCCAGCAGGCCCCGGGGACCTACATCGCACATTGCTCTTCCCTCCCTTGCAGCTGAAAAAGGTCCATGCCTGTGCCCTGGCCCTGCTGAAATTCCCTCTCCATTTAGCCGAGGCAGTGAGTCGGCCTCCTGTCTCCCTTTACGGTCGAAAAAGATGTGCTCCTGGGCGCGCTGGCCCTGCTGCTACTCACATCGGGCATGGACCTGGACCTCCAGCAGGCCCCGGGGACCTACTTCACACCTTGCTCTTGCCTCCCTTACAGCTGAAAAAGGTCCATGCCTGTGCCCTGGCCCTGCTGAAATTCCCTCTCCATTTAGCCGAGGCAGTGAGTCGGCCTCCTGTCTCCCTTTACGGTCGAAAAAGATGTGCTCCTGGGCGCGCTGGCCCTGCTGCTACTCACATCGGGCATGGACCTGGACCTCCAGCAGGCCCCGGGGACCTACATCGCACATTGCTCTTCCCTCCCTTGCAGCTGAAAAAGGTCCATGCCTGTGCCCTGGCCCTGCTGAAATTCCCTCTCCATTTAGCCGAGGCAGTGAGTCGGCCTCCTGTCTCCCTTTACGGTCGAAAAAGATGTGCTCCTGGGCGCGCTGGCCCTGCTGCTACTCACATCGGGCATGGACCTGGACCTCCAGCAGGCCCCGGGGACCTACATCGCACATTGCTCTTCCCTCCCTTGCAGCTGAAAAAGGT
>NW_028188592.1:112943-115443 GCF_057382275.1 Copadichromis virginalis
GGACCCACAATACCCCCCCCCCCCCCCCTGCAGTTACCCTGTGCCACATATCTAGCATGGACCTGGACCTCCAGCAGGCCCCGTGGACCCACATTACCCCCCCCCTGCAGTTACCCTGTGCCACATATCTAGCATGGACCTGGACCTCCAGCAGGCCCTGGGGACCCACATACTCCCCTGCTCTACTCCCCCACTAGCTTTCCTTTCTTGCAGTTACGCTCCAGCGCATATCCAGCATGGACCTTGACCTCCAGCAGGCCCCGTGAACCCACATTACCCCCCCCCCCTCCTGCAGTTACCCTGTACCACGTATCTAGCATGGACCTGGACCTCCAGCAGGCCCCGGGGACCCACACTTAAGCCCCCTCCCACTAACAAAGCAGAACACCACTGGCAAAATCCTCGTGCCCCTGGTACTCCAGAAAGCACATTGAAATGTGCCCCTGGTACACTGCGCAGAAGAACTGCCACACACACACACACACGCACGCACGCACGCACGCACGCACGCACGCACGCACTGCTTGTGCCTATGGTACGACAACTTTTCTCGTGCCTATGGTACGACAACTTTTCTCGTGCCTATGGTACAACAACTTTTCGCCGTGCCCCTGGTACACCGCTCAGTAGCACTTTGCCACACAAACTCTCCTCGTGCCTATGGTACGACAACTTTTCTCGTGCCTATGGTACAACAACTTTCCTCCGTGCCCCTGGTACGACAGCTTTTCTCGTGCCTATGGTACAACAACTTTTCTCGTGCCTATGGTACAACAACTTTTCGCCGTGCCCCTGGTACACCGCTCAGTAGCACTTTGCCACACAAACTCTCCTCGTACCTATGGTACGACAACTTTTCTCGTGCCTATGGTACAACAACTTTCCTCCGTGCCCCTGGTACGACAGCTTTTCTCGTGCCTATGGTACAACAACTTTTCTCGTGCCTATGGTACAACAACTTTTCGCCGTGCCCCTGGTACACCGCTCAGTAGCACTTTGCCACACAAACTCTCCTCGTGCCTATGGTACGACAACTTTTCTCATGCCTATGGTACAACAACTTTCCTCCGTGCCCCTGGTACGACAGCTTTTCTCGTGCCTATGGTACAACAACTTTTCTCGTGCCTATGGTACAACAACTTTTCGCCGTGCCCCTGGTACACCGCTCAGTAGCACTTTGCCACACAAACTCTCCTCGTGCCTATGGTACGACAACTTTTCTCGTGCCTATGGTACAACAACTTTCCTCCGTGCCCCTGGTACGACAGCTTTTCTCGTGCCTATGGTACAACAACTTTTCTCGTGCCTATGGTACAACAACTTTTCGCCGTGCCCCTGGTACACCGCTCAGTAGCACTTTGCCACACAAACTCTCCTCGTGCCTATGGTACGACAACTTTTCTCGTGCCTATGGTACAACAACTTTCCTCCGTGCCCCTGGTACGACAGCTTTTCTCGTGCCTATGGTACAACAACTTTTCTCGTGCCTATGGTACAACAACTTTTCGCCGTGCCCCTGGTACACCGCTCAGTAGCACTTTGCCACACAAACTCTCCTCGTGCCTATGGTACGACAACTTTTCTCGTGCCTATGGTACAACAACTTTCCTCCGTGCCCCTGGTACGACAGCTTTTCTCGTGCCTATGGTACAACAACTTTTCTCGTGCCTATGGTACAACAACTTTTCGCCGTGCCCCTGGTACACCGCTCAGTAGCACTTTGCCACACAAACTCTCCTCGTACCTATGGTACGACAACTTTTCTCGTGCCTATGGTACAACAACTTTCCTCCGTGCCCCTGGTACGACAGCTTTTCTCGTGCCTATGGTACAACAACTTTTCTCGTGCCTATGGTACAACAACTTTTCGCCGTGCCCCTGGTACACCGCTCAGTAGCACTTTGCCACACAAACTCTCCTCGTGCCTATGGTACGACAACTTTTCTCATGCCTATGGTACAACAACTTTCCTCCGTGCCCCTGGTACGACAGCTTTTCTCGTGCCTATGGTACAACAACTTTTCTCGTGCCTATGGTACAACAACTTTTCGCCGTGCCCCTGGTACACCGCTCAGTAGCACTTTGCCACACAAACTCTCCTCGTGCCTATGGTACGACAACTTTTCTCGTGCCTATGGTACAACAACTTTCCTCCGTGCCCCTGGTACGACAGCTTTTCTCGTGCCTATGGTACAACAACTTTTCTCGTGCCTATGGTACAACAACTTTTCGCCGTGCCCCTGGTACACCGCTCAGTAGCACTTTGCCACACACACACTCCTCGTACCTATGGTATGACAACTTTTCTCGTGCCTATGGTACGACAACTTTTCTCGTGCCTATGGTACAACAACTTTTCGCCGTGCCCCTGGTACACCGCTCAGTAGCACTTTGCCACACAAACTCTCCTCGTGCCTATGGTACGACAACTTTCCCCCGTGCCCCTGGTACACTGCGCAGAAACTCTTTGCCACACACACACACACCACTCGTGCCTATG
>NW_028188592.1:120443-130443 GCF_057382275.1 Copadichromis virginalis
AATACCAGACACTCATCGATCCTCAAACCTTGTATACGTGATACGTAATACAGCATATATGGGCCCCCGTGTTAGGCCACATATTTCGTCACTACTCCAATCAGGTGACGGATAGGAAACAAGAAGTTTCCACATCTGATCGAGTGTGTTGGTACGGGCAACGGAATTACCACCAAGAGATCAAGGGGCAGAGTCATTGTGCATATCTTACATAGTACAAGACACCGTTCCACATTGTGGGGGCGCTTGGTATGGGATAGCACTCCTCTCACCGCTGCCAACACCAGGCACACAACGATCCTCTCGGGCATTAGCCCACCCTTCGCTTCCAGCTATGTTTCAGTTCACAGGCCACAGAAGATGAGTACATGGTCAGGTGTACCGGCATTGGTAGCAGAATTACCACTCGAGGATCCAAGTGGCGGAGTCATCGTGCGTATCTTACATAGAACAAGACACTTATCCACATTGTGGGGCGCTTGACATGGGATAGCACTCCTCCCACTGTCACCAACACCAAATACACTCATCGACGCAATTAGGGCAGATCTGTTCCCAGGATCAGCACTCGACACCTACATGACCCGATATCCAGGTCAGGAGCCAAGGAAGCTTTACTGGAGATTATTTTTGTGTCAATGTAAGTCAGGAGCCCACAACTCCAATAACGGAAGGGGAGAACCAGGATTCCCCTTCACTAGAGCGGCACCAATATCATTTTCGTGCGATACATTAGACAGACGACCTGGTCAGCCTCCTGTAGGCTTTAACCAGATCAATGGTTTGCAACAAAACTCGTCTGCTCAGGGTTTTACCCAATGCACCAGCTTTGGCTTTCCCAACACCAAGCCCTGCCAGCAGATTCATATTGCCACAGTACCATTTCCCGCGGGCTCCCATGGGGAAGCCATACACCTCTACGGCTCTGATATTCGGATAGCGGGCCATCAGAGTCGCTTTGAAACTGGTATACTTCCGAACCTTAGAGGCAGCCGCCTTCAACAAGGTATCGTCCGCAACTTCGTAGCAGATCGTCACATCAACTATAAGGGCGTTGGAGCCCTTTTTCATCACCAGGTCAGGCACCCCGGTCTTTCCCTGAGGATCAACCAGGTGGGGTTCTTGCTGGACAGCCCAACCGAGGGATTCAGCAGTATTTTTCAGAAACGTGCACACAGCGTTGTGACTTCGCATTCTATTGAGCTTAAGCTCAGGGCAGTTTCCGATCAAGTGGCGAATAGTTTCACGCTCATAGCCGCATAGAGCACACGCTGCCGGCAGCCAGGACCTCCCCAAACAGGAGAAGGCCCTAGTCCGGACAGTGCCGGTTCGAAGGCGCAGAGCAAGGAGGGTCTCGGACTCCCGGAAACGGAACCTGCAAGGATCATGCAACCAGTGGTTGCTGATCCTGTCATTTACAAACGAGCCAGTTCCCACTCCCTGCAACTTGTGAGCACACCATTTCCGGTGTTCATATTGCCGCCATGCTCTACTCGAAATCATCGGTAGGGCCTCCTTGGGAGGGATCGCATCAGGGTTGCCCGGGGCACCCACCATCTTGCACGCCCTTTTCCAGACACCTCGGATTTCTTTTTCTGCAACCAACTCCCTAATCAGAAGCCGTGTCTCTAGGTCCTCAGAATGGAAGAGAGAAACTAACCGTCTGGCTTGCATTATTGGAATCTTGGCAGCCAGACGTATGAGACCAAGCCCGCCGTCTCTACACGCTGAGTAGAGGAGGGAGTCAGCTGTGCATGGGTCGAGATGGAGCCAGCGTTTCACAGCCGACCTGATATCCCTGTCACAGCTCTCAAGTAGAGAGATTCCAGACATACCGAGGTCAGCGCTGTAAAGAATCCTGGGGATGGCATAGGTACCCAGAATCAACACTCTCTGCGTGGGTTTGAGAGGGGCAGCAGAGATGCGTTTAATGTACCCAGAAAGCTCTTCTCTGATCGAGGGCCCAAGGATCCCCTTGAGTGGATTGATGTCCACTCCAAGGTACCTAACTTTCGAATCGCTGCCTATCAGTCTGATAGGCGTGCCTCCCAGTAGCCATTCATCACAGGCATTGACCTCGTATCGCCTTCCAGAAACCGAGATCATGAAGCCGTGACACTTTGCTGGATTAACCTCGAGCCCAGTCATCTCAGAGAACTTTTCAAGGATCCTAAGGTTCCTCGCCATCCCCAACCAGGAATCGCTCACAAGCACCAGATCGTCTGCAAATGCGAAGGATGTGACCTTATGTCCGCCTACCACAAAGCCACACCCCTCAACATCAAGGAGGCGCAGAAGAGGATCCAAGGCCAGGTTGAACAGCAGCGGGGAGAGAGGGTCTCCCTGTTTGACACCCACACCAATCTGAATTGGTGGGGTTGCTGCTCCACCCGCCCTGATAGTCGTATGGCAATTCCTGTAGGAGTCTCGTATCAAATCCCGTAGATGCTCATCGACTCCCATCCTCATCAGTACCTCCCCCAAGTGCTTGTGGGAAACCGAGTCGAATGCTTTTGCGAAGTCGATGAACACCACGGCAAGGGGAAGAAGTTTCCTCTTGCTCGTTCGAATGAGGCCATTAAGCACAGCCAAGTTCTCGGCACAACCCGGAGACGCAATGAACCCTCTCTGTCTTGGGTGGAACTTGCAGACCTCAGCCAGCCTCTTCGCAAGGATTCCAGAGAAGGCACGGCAGATAATCGAACTAATTGTCAGTGGCCGCCAGTTACTAATGTCGGCAAGCTTCATTGGATCCGTGGATTTAGGAATGAGAGTTGTCCTACTCACTTTCAGACAGGCAGGAAGAACCCCGGTGACCAAAATCCCATTGAAGATACAAGCCAGCATCTTCCCTTCACGGTCAAACCGGAGCAACGCGGGTCTTTTAACACCATCAGGGCCAGCCGCGCCCTGAGGTTTAATTTTCCGTATTACGCTGAGGACCTCCGCAGGGGAGACGGGAAAACACAAGGGGCTGTTATCAACTAACGGAAGCACCCCAAACTGCCCGAGGCTCTGGAACACATCGGGCTTCTCCCAAACGCCGCGGTAGGTCCTCGTCACAAGGCCAATCTCTAGACCACATGTTGCCGTACTCTCATTATCCAGGATCCTCCTTGCGACATCTTTGCGGTTCTTGACAAAAGCCTTCTGGATGGATCTGTAGCTTAGCCTACCTCCCACCTTCGTCACCGGCCTGCCCAACGGTTTTCTACGGTTAAAGGCTGACACCCGCCTGGGCTGAGTTGGAGCCAGCTTCCTTATCCATTTGTTCAGGACTCGGTTAACCGTTACCGCGCTAGAGGTGAGAGGATCAAAGGGCCAAGCGACACGATCCAGGCTCCCAAGGGCCTCCAGAAGGGCTGGTCTGAGGACATTAACCGGGGGAATCACCGGTGGGTCTGTTTCAAGATGAGAGAGGTTGGCGTTCAAGGTCACAGCCGTGGTTGATACCTTCCTTCTCTTAGCTGGCCCATAAGCACTTGTCGTAGTCTTATTCATGTAGTCCCCAGAGTGCTTACGCCGTTGGTGAAGCGAAAGGCCCCCCTTCGTAGAGAAGGACAAGGGGCAGAGACCACACGAGAATGGGGTGGGCCGTCCGGCAACCACCGATCGTCTGATTCCGCATCTGCTCGCGTGAGTAACAGCACTGCCTATAGAAGGTCGAGTCATCGCGCAAATCTTACATATTATAAGACACTGCCGCACATTGTGGGAGCGCTTGATATGGGATAGCGCTCCTCTCGCTGTTACAAGCATCTTCGAGCAGAGGACACATTGCTGTGTCAGCCATGGTATGCGGATTCCAACTGAGACAAAGTCGGGAACACGCCCACCGGTCCCCCTCCTCCAGCTCCTGTCATAGCTGAGGAAGATCAGACCATCGGGTGGGCGACCCTTAGGAAAGAGGGCCCTCCTGGCAGAGCCCCTTACCAGGCGTCGTCGAGGGGAGGAGAGAGGAGAGTCCGGAAGATCACACCTCCTCCTCAGGATCAAGGTCGATTTAGCGCTCCTTGGGAGGCGGTCAGCACTCCCAGTCAGTTTTGTATGGGACAAACGCAGCCGCGTAGCCTGTGGTGTCAGCATGGTGGAGAGGCGGGTCTAGCACCCCAGTACCTCACCTTCGTAGGACGAACGAGAACAACAATAGAGGGCAGGGGAAGAAAAAGGGGTAGGATGAACTCGTTCATCCATTCAAACAGTCAGGCACACCATACCACAACTCTGGGTTTCTTCACTTTGATCCCCCGTTGTTGGGTGAGCCTTGGTTCATCCCTAGACCGAGACCTCCCCACCGCAGCTGCTGGCACCAGACTTGCCCTCCAATGGATCCTCGTTAAAGGATTTAAAGTGTACTCATTCCAATTACAGGGCCTCGAAAGAGTCCTGTATTGTTATTTTTCGTCACTACCTCCCCGAGTCGGGAGTGGGTAATTTGCGCGCCTGCTGCCTTCCTTGGATGTGGTAGCCGTTTCTCAGGCTCCCTCTCCGGAATCGAACCCTGATTCCCCGTTACCCGTGGTCACCATGGTAGGCACATAAAGTACCATCGAAAGTTGATAGGGCAGACATTCGAATGAGACGTCGCCGCCACGGAGGGCCAGCGATCGGCTCGAGGTTATCTAGAGTCACCAAAGCGGCCGGGGCGCCCCCGAGAGGACGCCCCGCATGGGTTTTGGGTCTGATAAATGCACGCATACCCGGAGGGTCAGCGCTCGTTTGCATGTATTAGCTCTAGAATTGCCACAGTTATCCAAGTAACGGATGAGCGATCAAAGGAACCATAACTGATTTAATGAGCCATTCGCAGTTTCACTGTACCGGCCGCGTGTACTTAGACCTGCATGGCTTAATCTTTGAGACAAGCATATGCTACTGGCAGGATCAACCAGGTAGCCCCTCAGGCGGCGGCAGCGGCGCGCACGCACGCGCTCGCTCGCTCGCTCGCTCGCTCGGGGCTACTGAGCCCTGTCGACCAGGGCGAGGCTTTCCGGACGCACGTGTGGACCAGGGCGAGGGTTCGAGAAACCGTGTTTGCCGGAAGGGGCCCCGTCGCCCTCGCGGGGTGGGCAAACTCTGGGTTTGCCTACCCACTCTGCGACGAGGCCCGCCGTGGTATGACCACCGGGACGGACCGGGCGTCTCGGTCTCGCTACCGAGCGATCGCGTCTGGCGGGGGCGGGGAAGCGCGGGGAGGACAGGGCGGGGTCCGAGAACCACCACCCCCTTCGACCTTCGCGCTGTAACCCCCGGCCAGCGCTAGAGGCGAGCCTGCGGGCCGGAGGAGCTGACCGCCCGAAGGCGCCGGCGAAGGTGCCGGGCCCGGCGGCAGCCCTCTGATGGCAGGCCACGTTTGCCAGTCGATCGGGGTGGGAGGGAAGGCTGGCAGGCAGGTGGGCCGGAAGAGGAGGCTGCTGTGGCAGCAACTCGCTCTCTCGCGCCGTCCCAGTGCCGTCCGAGCGTTGCCGAGGGTGTCTGCTGACTTGCGCATCTTCAGACACCCGTCTCCCATAAATGACGGAGGGCACCTTTGCTACTCATTACCCTTAGACTGCTCAACTGGAGAGGGGAGAAAAAAAGGCCCTGGCCGAGGTGGTGAGTCGGCCTCCACTCTCCCTCACGGTTGAAAAAGATGTGCTCCTGGCGCACTGGCCCTGCTGAAAATCTCTCTCCATTTGGCCGAGGCAGAGAGTCGGCCTCCTCTCTCCCTTACGGTCGAAAAAGATGTGCTGCTGTCGAACTGGCCATTACATCCTCACCTGATCTAGTCCCCCATTAGATCCCCCCCCCCCCCCCCGCAGTTACCCCGTACCACATATCTAGCACGGACCTTGACCTCCAGCAGGCCCCGGGGACCCACATTACCCCCCCCCCCTTCCCCCTGCAGTTACCCTGTACCACATGTCTAGCATGGACCTTGACTTCCAGCAGGCCCCGGGGACCCACATTACCCCCCCCCCCCCCTGCAGTTACCCTGTGCCACATATCTAGCATGGACCTGGACCTCCAGCAGGCCCTGGGGACCCACATACTCCCCTGCTCTACTCCCCCACTAGCTTTCCTTTCTTGCAGTTATGCTCCAGTGCATATCCAGCATGGACCTTGGCCTCCAGCAGGCCCCGTGAACCCACATTACCCCCCCCCCCCCTCCTGCAGTTACCCTGTACCACGTATCTAGCATGGACCTGGACCTCCAGCAGGCCCCGGGGACCCACATTACCCCCCCCCCCCCCCCCTGCAGTTACCCTGTACCACATATCTAGCATGGACCTTGACTTCCAGCAGGCCCCGTGGACCCACAATACCCCCCCCCCCCCCCCTGCAGTTACCCTGTGCCACATATCTAGCATGGACCTGGACCTCCAGCAGGCCCCGTGGACCCACATTACCCCCCCCCTGCAGTTACCCTGTGCCACATATCTAGCATGGACCTGGACCTCCAGCAGGCCCTGGGGACCCACATACTCCCCTGCTCTACTCCCCCACTAGCTTTCCTTTCTTGCAGTTACGCTCCAGCGCATATCCAGCATGGACCTTGACCTCCAGCAGGCCCCGTGAACCCACATTACCCCCCCCCCCTCCTGCAGTTACCCTGTACCACGTATCTAGCATGGACCTGGACCTCCAGCAGGCCCCGGGGACCCACACTTAAGCCCCCTCCCACTAACAAAGCAGAACACCACTGGCAAAATCCTCGTGCCCCTGGTACTCCAGAAAGCACATTGAAATGTGCCCCTGGTACACTGCGCAGAAGAACTGCCACACACACACACACACGCACGCACGCACGCACGCACGCACGCACGCACGCACTGCTTGTGCCTATGGTACGACAACTTTTCTCGTGCCTATGGTACGACAACTTTTCTCGTGCCTATGGTACAACAACTTTTCGCCGTGCCCCTGGTACACCGCTCAGTAGCACTTTGCCACACAAACTCTCCTCGTGCCTATGGTACGACAACTTTTCTCGTGCCTATGGTACAACAACTTTCCTCCGTGCCCCTGGTACGACAGCTTTTCTCGTGCCTATGGTACAACAACTTTTCTCGTGCCTATGGTACAACAACTTTTCGCCGTGCCCCTGGTACACCGCTCAGTAGCACTTTGCCACACAAACTCTCCTCGTACCTATGGTACGACAACTTTTCTCGTGCCTATGGTACAACAACTTTCCTCCGTGCCCCTGGTACGACAGCTTTTCTCGTGCCTATGGTACAACAACTTTTCTCGTGCCTATGGTACAACAACTTTTCGCCGTGCCCCTGGTACACCGCTCAGTAGCACTTTGCCACACAAACTCTCCTCGTGCCTATGGTACGACAACTTTTCTCATGCCTATGGTACAACAACTTTCCTCCGTGCCCCTGGTACGACAGCTTTTCTCGTGCCTATGGTACAACAACTTTTCTCGTGCCTATGGTACAACAACTTTTCGCCGTGCCCCTGGTACACCGCTCAGTAGCACTTTGCCACACAAACTCTCCTCGTGCCTATGGTACGACAACTTTTCTCGTGCCTATGGTACAACAACTTTCCTCCGTGCCCCTGGTACGACAGCTTTTCTCGTGCCTATGGTACAACAACTTTTCTCGTGCCTATGGTACAACAACTTTTCGCCGTGCCCCTGGTACACCGCTCAGTAGCACTTTGCCACACAAACTCTCCTCGTGCCTATGGTACGACAACTTTTCTCGTGCCTATGGTACAACAACTTTCCTCCGTGCCCCTGGTACGACAGCTTTTCTCGTGCCTATGGTACAACAACTTTTCTCGTGCCTATGGTACAACAACTTTTCGCCGTGCCCCTGGTACACCGCTCAGTAGCACTTTGCCACACAAACTCTCCTCGTGCCTATGGTACGACAACTTTTCTCGTGCCTATGGTACAACAACTTTCCTCCGTGCCCCTGGTACGACAGCTTTTCTCGTGCCTATGGTACAACAACTTTTCTCGTGCCTATGGTACAACAACTTTTCGCCGTGCCCCTGGTACACCGCTCAGTAGCACTTTGCCACACAAACTCTCCTCGTACCTATGGTACGACAACTTTTCTCGTGCCTATGGTACAACAACTTTCCTCCGTGCCCCTGGTACGACAGCTTTTCTCGTGCCTATGGTACAACAACTTTTCTCGTGCCTATGGTACAACAACTTTTCGCCGTGCCCCTGGTACACCGCTCAGTAGCACTTTGCCACACAAACTCTCCTCGTGCCTATGGTACGACAACTTTTCTCATGCCTATGGTACAACAACTTTCCTCCGTGCCCCTGGTACGACAGCTTTTCTCGTGCCTATGGTACAACAACTTTTCTCGTGCCTATGGTACAACAACTTTTCGCCGTGCCCCTGGTACACCGCTCAGTAGCACTTTGCCACACAAACTCTCCTCGTGCCTATGGTACGACAACTTTTCTCGTGCCTATGGTACAACAACTTTCCTCCGTGCCCCTGGTACGACAGCTTTTCTCGTGCCTATGGTACAACAACTTTTCTCGTGCCTATGGTACAACAACTTTTCGCCGTGCCCCTGGTACACCGCTCAGTAGCACTTTGCCACACACACACTCCTCGTACCTATGGTATGACAACTTTTCTCGTGCCTATGGTACGACAACTTTTCTCGTGCCTATGGTACAACAACTTTTCGCCGTGCCCCTGGTACACCGCTCAGTAGCACTTTGCCACACAAACTCTCCTCGTGCCTATGGTACGACAACTTTCCCCCGTGCCCCTGGTACACTGCGCAGAAACTCTTTGCCACACACACACACACCACTCGTGCCTATGGTACGACAACAGGCCCCGGGGACCTACATCGCACCTTGCTCTTGCCTCCCTTACAGCTGAAAAAGGTCCATGCCTGTGCCCTGGCCCTGCTGAAATTCCCTCTCCATTTAGCCGAGGCAGTGAGTCGGCCTCCTGTCTCCCTTTACGGTCGAAAAAGATGTGCTCCTGGGCGCACTGGCCCTGCTGCTACTCACATCGGGCATGGACCTGGACCTCCAGCAGGCCCCGGGGACCTACATCACACCTTGCTCTTGCCTCCCTTACAGCTGAAAAAGGTCCATGCCTGTGCCCTGGCCCTGCTGAAATTCCCTCTCCATTTAGCCGAGGCAGTGAGTCGGCCTCCTGTCTCCCTTTACGGTCGAAAAAGATGTGCTCCTGGGCGCACTGGCCCTGCTGCTACTCACATCGGGCATGGACCTGGACCTCCAGCAGGCCCCGGGGACCTACATCACACCTTGCTCTTGCCTCCCTTACAGCTGAAAAGGTCCATGCTTGTGCCCTGGCCCTTCTGAAATTCCCTCTCCATTTAGCCGAGGCAGTGAGTCGGCCTCCTGTCTCCCTTTACGGTCGAAAAAGATGTGCTCCTGGGCGCACTGGCCCTGCTGCTACTCACATCGGGCATGGACCTGGACCTCCAGCAGGCCCCGGGGACCTACATCACACCTTGCTCTTGCCTCCCTTACAGCTGAAAAGGTCCATGCTTGTGCCCTGGCCCTTCTGAAATTCCCTCTCCATTTAGCCGAGGCAGTGAGTCGGCCTCCTGTCTCCCTTTACGGTCGAAAAAGATGTGCTCCTGGGCGCGCTGGCCCTGCTGCTACTCACATCGGGCATGGACCTGGACCTCCAGCAGGCCCCGGGGACCTACATCACACCTTGCTCTTGCCTCCCTTACAGCTGAAAAAGGTCCATGCCTGTGCCCTGGCCCTTCTGAAATTCCCTCTCCATTTAGCCGAGGCAGTGAGTCGGCCTCCTGTCTCCCTTTACGGTCGAAAAAGATGTGCTCCTGGGCGCGCTGGCCCTGCTGCTACTCACATCGGGCATGGACCTGGACCTCCAGCAGGCCCCGGGGACCTACATCACACCTTGCTCTTGCCTCCCTTACAGCTGAAAAAGGTCCATGCTTGTGCCCTGGCCCTTCTGAAATTCCCTCTCCATTTAGCCGAGGCAGAGAGTCGGCCTCCTGTCTCCTTTACGGTCGAAAAAGTTGT
>NW_028188592.1:142943-150443 GCF_057382275.1 Copadichromis virginalis
TCTCGTGCCTATGGTACAACAACTTTTCTCGTGCCTATGGTACAACAACTTTTTGCCGTGCCCCTGGTACACCGCTCAGTAGCACTTTGCCACACAAACTCTCCTCGTGCCTATGGTACGACAACTTTTCTCGTGCCTATGGTACAACAACTTTTCTCGTGCCTATGGTACAACAACTTTTCGCCGTGCCCCTGGTACACCGCTCAGTAGCACTTTGCCACACACACACTCCTCGTACCTATGGTACGACAACTTTTCTCGTGCCTATGGTACGACAACTTTTCTCGTGCCTATGGTACAACAACTTTTCGCCGTGCCCCTGGTACACCGCTCAGTAGCACTTTGCCACACAAACTCTCCTCGTACCTATGGTACGACAACTTTTCTCGTGCCTATGGTACAACAACTTTCCTCCGTGCCCCTGGTACGACAGCTTTTCTCGTGCCTATGGTACAACAACTTTTCTCGTGCCTATGGTACAACAACTTTTCGCCGTGCCCCTGGTACACCGCTCAGTAGCACTTTGCCACACACACACTCCTCGTGCCTATGGTACGACAGCTTTTCTCGTGCCTATGGTACGACAACTTTTCTCGTGCCTATGGTACAACAACTTTTCGCCGTGCCCCTGGTACACCGCTCAGTAGCACTTTGCCACACAAACTCTCCTCGTGCCTATGGTACGACAACTTTTCTCGTGCCTATGGTACAACAACTTTCCTCCGTGCCCCTGGTACGACAGCTTTTCTCGTGCCTATGGTACAACAACTTTTCTCGTGCCTATGGTACAACAACTTTTCGCCGTGCCCCTGGTACACCGCTCAGTAGCACTTTGCCACACACACACTCCTCGTACCTATGGTACGACAACTTTTCTCGTGCCTATGGTACGACAACTTTTCTCGTGCCTATGGTACAACAACTTTTCGCCGTGCCCCTGGTACACCGCTCAGTAGCACTTTGCCACACAAACTCTCCTCGTGCCTATGGTACGACAACTTTTCTCGTGCCTATGGTACAACAACTTTCCTCCGTGCCCCTGGTATGACAGCTTTTCTCGTGCCTGTGGTACAACAACTTTTCTCGTGCCTATGGTACAACAACTTTTCGCCGTGCCCCTGGTACACCGCTCAGTAGCACTTTGCCACACACACACACCACTCGTGCCTATGGTACGACAACTTTTCTCGTGCCTATGGTACGACAACTTTTCTCGTGCCTATGGTACAACAACTTTCCTCCGTGCCCCTGGTATGACAGCTTTTCTCGTGCCTATGGTACAACAACTTTTCTCGTGCCTATGGTACAACAACTTTTCGCCGTGCCCCTGGTACACCGCTCAGTAGCACTTTGCCACACACACACTCCTCGTACCTATGGTACGACAACTTTTCTCGTGCCTATGGTACGACAACTTTTCTCGTGCCTATGGTACAACAACCTTTCCCCGTGCCCCTGGTACACTGCGCAGAAACTCTTTGCCACACACACACACCACTCGTGCCTATGGTACGACAACAGGCCCCGGGGACCTACATCGCACCTTGCTCTTGCCTCCCTTACAGCTGAAAAAGGTCCATGCCTGTGCCCTGGCCCTGCTGAAATTCCCTCTCCATTTAGCCGAGGCAGTGAGTCGGCCTCCTGTCTCCCTTTACGGTCGAAAAAGATGTGCTCCTGGGCGCGCTGGCCCTGCTGCTACTCACATCGGGCATGGACCTGGACCTCCAGCAGGCCCCGGGGACCAACATACTCCTCTGCTCTACTCCCCCACTAGCTTTCCTTCTCCCGCAGTTACCCTCCACCACAAATCCAGCATGGCCCTTGCCCTCCAGCAGGCCCCGTGAACCCACATTACCCCCCCCCCCCCTCCTGCAGTTACCCTGTACCACGTATCTAGCATGGACCTGGACCTCCAGCAGGCCCCGGGGACCCACACTTAAGCCCCCTCCCACTAACAAAGCAGAACACCACTGGCAAAATCCTCGTGCCCCTGGTACTCCAGAAAGCACATTGAAATGTGCCCCTGGTACACTGCGCAGAAGAACTGCCACACACACACACACACGCACGCACGCACGCACGCACGCACGCACGCACGCACTGCTTGTGCCTATGGTACGACAACTTTTCTCGTGCCTATGGTACGACAACTTTTCTCGTGCCTATGGTACAACAACTTTTCGCCGTGCCCCTGGTACACCGCTCAGTAGCACTTTGCCACACAAACTCTCCTCGTGCCTATGGTACGACAACTTTTCTCGTGCCTATGGTACAACAACTTTCCTCCGTGCCCCTGGTACGACAGCTTTTCTCGTGCCTATGGTACAACAACTTTTCTCGTGCCTATGGTACAACAACTTTTCGCCGTGCCCCTGGTACACCGCTCAGTAGCACTTTGCCACACAAACTCTCCTCGTACCTATGGTACGACAACTTTTCTCGTGCCTATGGTACAACAACTTTCCTCCGTGCCCCTGGTACGACAGCTTTTCTCGTGCCTATGGTACAACAACTTTTCTCGTGCCTATGGTACAACAACTTTTCGCCGTGCCCCTGGTACACCGCTCAGTAGCACTTTGCCACACAAACTCTCCTCGTGCCTATGGTACGACAACTTTTCTCATGCCTATGGTACAACAACTTTCCTCCGTGCCCCTGGTACGACAGCTTTTCTCGTGCCTATGGTACAACAACTTTTCTCGTGCCTATGGTACAACAACTTTTCGCCGTGCCCCTGGTACACCGCTCAGTAGCACTTTGCCACACAAACTCTCCTCGTGCCTATGGTACGACAACTTTTCTCGTGCCTATGGTACAACAACTTTCCTCCGTGCCCCTGGTACGACAGCTTTTCTCGTGCCTATGGTACAACAACTTTTCTCGTGCCTATGGTACAACAACTTTTCGCCGTGCCCCTGGTACACCGCTCAGTAGCACTTTGCCACACAAACTCTCCTCGTGCCTATGGTACGACAACTTTTCTCGTGCCTATGGTACAACAACTTTCCTCCGTGCCCCTGGTACGACAGCTTTTCTCGTGCCTATGGTACAACAACTTTTCTCGTGCCTATGGTACAACAACTTTTCGCCGTGCCCCTGGTACACCGCTCAGTAGCACTTTGCCACACAAACTCTCCTCGTGCCTATGGTACGACAACTTTTCTCGTGCCTATGGTACAACAACTTTCCTCCGTGCCCCTGGTACGACAGCTTTTCTCGTGCCTATGGTACAACAACTTTTCTCGTGCCTATGGTACAACAACTTTTCGCCGTGCCCCTGGTACACCGCTCAGTAGCACTTTGCCACACAAACTCTCCTCGTACCTATGGTACGACAACTTTTCTCGTGCCTATGGTACAACAACTTTCCTCCGTGCCCCTGGTACGACAGCTTTTCTCGTGCCTATGGTACAACAACTTTTCTCGTGCCTATGGTACAACAACTTTTCGCCGTGCCCCTGGTACACCGCTCAGTAGCACTTTGCCACACAAACTCTCCTCGTGCCTATGGTACGACAACTTTTCTCATGCCTATGGTACAACAACTTTCCTCCGTGCCCCTGGTACGACAGCTTTTCTCGTGCCTATGGTACAACAACTTTTCTCGTGCCTATGGTACAACAACTTTTCGCCGTGCCCCTGGTACACCGCTCAGTAGCACTTTGCCACACAAACTCTCCTCGTGCCTATGGTACGACAACTTTTCTCGTGCCTATGGTACAACAACTTTCCTCCGTGCCCCTGGTACGACAGCTTTTCTCGTGCCTATGGTACAACAACTTTTCTCGTGCCTATGGTACAACAACTTTTCGCCGTGCCCCTGGTACACCGCTCAGTAGCACTTTGCCACACACACACTCCTCGTACCTATGGTATGACAACTTTTCTCGTGCCTATGGTACGACAACTTTTCTCGTGCCTATGGTACAACAACTTTTCGCCGTGCCCCTGGTACACCGCTCAGTAGCACTTTGCCACACAAACTCTCCTCGTGCCTATGGTACGACAACTTTCCCCCGTGCCCCTGGTACACTGCGCAGAAACTCTTTGCCACACACACACACACCACTCGTGCCTATGGTACGACAACAGGCCCCGGGGACCTACATCGCACCTTGCTCTTGCCTCCCTTACAGCTGAAAAAGGTCCATGCCTGTGCCCTGGCCCTGCTGAAATTCCCTCTCCATTTAGCCGAGGCAGTGAGTCGGCCTCCTGTCTCCCTTTACGGTCGAAAAAGATGTGCTCCTGGGCGCACTGGCCCTGCTGCTACTCACATCGGGCATGGACCTGGACCTCCAGCAGGCCCCGGGGACCTACATCACACCTTGCTCTTGCCTCCCTTACAGCTGAAAAAGGTCCATGCCTGTGCCCTGGCCCTGCTGAAATTCCCTCTCCATTTAGCCGAGGCAGTGAGTCGGCCTCCTGTCTCCCTTTACGGTCGAAAAAGATGTGCTCCTGGGCGCACTGGCCCTGCTGCTACTCACATCGGGCATGGACCTGGACCTCCAGCAGGCCCCGGGGACCTACATCACACCTTGCTCTTGCCTCCCTTACAGCTGAAAAGGTCCATGCTTGTGCCCTGGCCCTTCTGAAATTCCCTCTCCATTTAGCCGAGGCAGTGAGTCGGCCTCCTGTCTCCCTTTACGGTCGAAAAAGATGTGCTCCTGGGCGCACTGGCCCTGCTGCTACTCACATCGGGCATGGACCTGGACCTCCAGCAGGCCCCGGGGACCTACATCACACCTTGCTCTTGCCTCCCTTACAGCTGAAAAGGTCCATGCTTGTGCCCTGGCCCTTCTGAAATTCCCTCTCCATTTAGCCGAGGCAGTGAGTCGGCCTCCTGTCTCCCTTTACGGTCGAAAAAGATGTGCTCCTGGGCGCGCTGGCCCTGCTGCTACTCACATCGGGCATGGACCTGGACCTCCAGCAGGCCCCGGGGACCTACATCACACCTTGCTCTTGCCTCCCTTACAGCTGAAAAAGGTCCATGCCTGTGCCCTGGCCCTTCTGAAATTCCCTCTCCATTTAGCCGAGGCAGTGAGTCGGCCTCCTGTCTCCCTTTACGGTCGAAAAAGATGTGCTCCTGGGCGCGCTGGCCCTGCTGCTACTCACATCGGGCATGGACCTGGACCTCCAGCAGGCCCCGGGGACCTACATCACACCTTGCTCTTGCCTCCCTTACAGCTGAAAAAGGTCCATGCTTGTGCCCTGGCCCTTCTGAAATTCCCTCTCCATTTAGCCGAGGCAGAGAGTCGGCCTCCTGTCTCCTTTACGGTCGAAAAAGTTGTGCTCCTGGGCGCGCTGGCCCTGCTGCTACTCACATCGGGCATGGACCTGGACCTCCAGCAGGCCCCGGGGACCTACATCACACCTTGCTCTTGCCTCCCTTACAGCTGAAAAAGGTCCATGCCTGTGCCCTGGCCCTGCTGAAATTCCCTCTCCATTTAGCCGAGGCAGTGAGTCGGCCTCCCGTCTCCCTTTACGGTCGAAAAAGATGTGCTCCTGGGCGCACTGGCCCTGCTGCTACTCACATCGGGCATGGACCTGGACCTCCAGCAGGCCCCGGGGACCTACATCACACCTTGCTCTTGCCTCCCTTACAGCTGAAAAGGTCCATGCTTGTGCCCTGGCCCTGCTGAAATTCCCTCTCCATTTAGCCGAGGCAGTGAGTCGGCCTCCTGTCTCCCTTTACGGTCGAAAAAGATGTGCTCCTTGGCGCGCTGGCCCTGCTGCTACTCACATCGGGCATGGACCTGGACCTCCAGCAGGCCCCGGGGACCAACATACTCCTCTGCTCTACTCCCCCACTAGCTTTCCTTCTCCCGCAGTTACCCTCCACCACAAATCCAGCATGGCCCTTGCCCTCCAGCAGGCCCCGAGGACCCACATACTCCTCCGCTCTAATCCCCCATGAGCTTTCCTTCTCCTGCAGTTACCCTCCACCGCATATCCAGCATGGCCCTTGACCTCCAGCATGCCCCGGGGACGCACATCCTCCCCTGCTCTAGTCCCCCACTAGCTTACCTTTCTTGTAGTTACGCTCCAGCGCATATCCAGCATGGACCTTGACCTCCAACAGGCCCCGGGGACGCACATCCTCCCCTGCTCTAATCCCCCACTAGCTTTCCTTCTCCTGCAGTTACCCTCCACCGCATATCCAGCATGGACCTTGACCTCCAGCAGGCCCCGGGGACCTACATCGCACATTGCTCTTCCCTCCCTTGCAGCTGAAAAAGGTCCATGCCTGTGCCCTGGCCCTGCTGAAATTCCCTCTCCATTTAGCCGAGGCAGTGAGTCGGCCTCCTGTCTCCCTTTACGGTCGAAAAAGATGTGCTCCTGGGCGCGCTGGCCCTGCTGCTACTCACATCGGGCATGGACCTGGACCTCCAGCAGGCCCCGGGGACCTACTTCACACCTTGCTCTTGCCTCCCTTACAGCTGAAAAAGGTCCATGCCTGTGCCCTGGCCCTGCTGAAATTCCCTCTCCATTTAGCCGAGGCAGTGAGTCGGCCTCCTGTCTCCCTTTACGGTCGAAAAAGATGTGCTCCTGGGCGCGCTGGCCCTGCTGCTACTCACATCGGGCATGGACCTGGACCTCCAGCAGGCCCCGGGGACCTACATCGCACATTGCTCTTCCCTCCCTTGCAGCTGAAAAAGGTCCATGCCTGTGCCCTGGCCCTGCTGAAATTCCCTCTCCATTTAGCCGAGGCAGTGAGTCGGCCTCCTGTCTCCCTTTACGGTCGAAAAAGATGTGCTCCTGGGCGCGCTGGCCCTGCTGCTACTCACATCGGGCATGGACCTGGACCTCCAGCAGGCCCCGGGGACCTACATCGCACATTGCTCTTCCCTCCCTTGCAGCTGAAAAAGGTCCATGCCTGTGCCCTGGCCCTGCTGAAATTCCCTCTCCATTTAGCCGAGGCAGTGAGTCGGCCTCCTGTCTCCCTTTACGGTCGAAAAAGATGTGCTCCTGGGCGCGCTGGCCCTGCTGCTACTCACATCGGGCATGGACCTGGACCTCCAGCAGGCCCCGGGGACCTACATCGCACATTGCTCTTCCCTCCCTTGCAGCTGAAAAAGGTCCATGCCTGTGCCCTGGCCCTGCTGAAATTCCCTCTCCATTTAGCCGAGGCAGTGAGTCGGCCTCCTGTCTCCCTTTACGGTCGAAAAAGATGTGCTCCTGGGCGCGCTGGCCCTGCTGCTACTCACATCGGGCATGGACCTGGACCTCCAGCAGGCCCCGGGGACGCACATCCTCCCCTGCTCTAGTCCCCCACTAGCTTACCTTTCTTGTAGTTACGCTCCAGCGCATATCCAGCATGGACCTTGACCTCCAGCAGGCCCCGGGGACGCACATCCTCCCCTGCTCTAATCCCCCACTAGCTTTCCTTCTCCTGCAGTTACCCTCCACCGCATATCCAGCATGGACCTTGACCTCCAGCATGCCCCGTGGACCCACACTTAAGCCCCCTCCCACTGACAAAGCAAAACACCACTGGCAAAA
>NW_028188592.1:160443-167943 GCF_057382275.1 Copadichromis virginalis
AAACATGCCCCTGGTACACTGCGCAGAAACACTTTGCCACACACACGCACGCACTGCTTGTGCCTATGGTACAACAACTTTTCTCGTACCTATGGTACGACAACTTTTCTCGTGCCTATGGTACAACAATTTTTCTCGTGCCTATGGTACAACAACTTTTTGCCGTGCCCCTGGTACACCGCTCAGTAGCACTTTGCCACACAAACTCTCCTCGTGCCTATGGTACGACAACTTTTCTCGTGCCTATGGTACAACAACTTTCCTCCGTGCCCCTGGTACGACAGCTTTTCTCGTGCCTATGGTACAACAACTTTTCTCGTGCCTATGGTACAACAACTTTTTGCCGTGCCCCTGGTACACCGCTCAGTAGCACTTTGCCACACAAACTCTCCTCGTGCCTATGGTACGACAACTTTTCTCGTGCCTATGGTACAACAACTTTTCTCGTGCCTATGGTACAACAACTTTTCGCCGTGCCCCTGGTACACCGCTCAGTAGCACTTTGCCACACACACACTCCTCGTACCTATGGTACGACAACTTTTCTCGTGCCTATGGTACGACAACTTTTCTCGTGCCTATGGTACAACAACTTTTCGCCGTGCCCCTGGTACACCGCTCAGTAGCACTTTGCCACACAAACTCTCCTCGTACCTATGGTACGACAACTTTTCTCGTGCCTATGGTACAACAACTTTCCTCCGTGCCCCTGGTACGACAGCTTTTCTCGTGCCTATGGTACAACAACTTTTCTCGTGCCTATGGTACAACAACTTTTCGCCGTGCCCCTGGTACACCGCTCAGTAGCACTTTGCCACACACACACTCCTCGTGCCTATGGTACGACAGCTTTTCTCGTGCCTATGGTACGACAACTTTTCTCGTGCCTATGGTACAACAACTTTTCGCCGTGCCCCTGGTACACCGCTCAGTAGCACTTTGCCACACAAACTCTCCTCGTGCCTATGGTACGACAACTTTTCTCGTGCCTATGGTACAACAACTTTCCTCCGTGCCCCTGGTACGACAGCTTTTCTCGTGCCTATGGTACAACAACTTTTCTCGTGCCTATGGTACAACAACTTTTCGCCGTGCCCCTGGTACACCGCTCAGTAGCACTTTGCCACACACACACTCCTCGTACCTATGGTACGACAACTTTTCTCGTGCCTATGGTACGACAACTTTTCTCGTGCCTATGGTACAACAACTTTTCGCCGTGCCCCTGGTACACCGCTCAGTAGCACTTTGCCACACAAACTCTCCTCGTGCCTATGGTACGACAACTTTTCTCGTGCCTATGGTACAACAACTTTCCTCCGTGCCCCTGGTATGACAGCTTTTCTCGTGCCTGTGGTACAACAACTTTTCTCGTGCCTATGGTACAACAACTTTTCGCCGTGCCCCTGGTACACCGCTCAGTAGCACTTTGCCACACACACACACCACTCGTGCCTATGGTACGACAACTTTTCTCGTGCCTATGGTACGACAACTTTTCTCGTGCCTATGGTACAACAACTTTCCTCCGTGCCCCTGGTATGACAGCTTTTCTCGTGCCTATGGTACAACAACTTTTCTCGTGCCTATGGTACAACAACTTTTCGCCGTGCCCCTGGTACACCGCTCAGTAGCACTTTGCCACACACACACTCCTCGTACCTATGGTACGACAACTTTTCTCGTGCCTATGGTACGACAACTTTTCTCGTGCCTATGGTACAACAACCTTTCCCCGTGCCCCTGGTACACTGCGCAGAAACTCTTTGCCACACACACACACCACTCGTGCCTATGGTACGACAACAGGCCCCGGGGACCTACATCGCACCTTGCTCTTGCCTCCCTTACAGCTGAAAAAGGTCCATGCCTGTGCCCTGGCCCTGCTGAAATTCCCTCTCCATTTAGCCGAGGCAGTGAGTCGGCCTCCTGTCTCCCTTTACGGTCGAAAAAGATGTGCTCCTGGGCGCGCTGGCCCTGCTGCTACTCACATCGGGCATGGACCTGGACCTCCAGCAGGCCCCGGGGACCAACATACTCCTCTGCTCTACTCCCCCACTAGCTTTCCTTCTCCCGCAGTTACCCTCCACCACAAATCCAGCATGGCCCTTGCCCTCCAGCAGGCCCCGTGAACCCACATTACCCCCCCCCCCCCTCCTGCAGTTACCCTGTACCACGTATCTAGCATGGACCTGGACCTCCAGCAGGCCCCGGGGACCCACACTTAAGCCCCCTCCCACTAACAAAGCAGAACACCACTGGCAAAATCCTCGTGCCCCTGGTACTCCAGAAAGCACATTGAAATGTGCCCCTGGTACACTGCGCAGAAGAACTGCCACACACACACACACACGCACGCACGCACGCACGCACGCACGCACGCACGCACTGCTTGTGCCTATGGTACGACAACTTTTCTCGTGCCTATGGTACGACAACTTTTCTCGTGCCTATGGTACAACAACTTTTCGCCGTGCCCCTGGTACACCGCTCAGTAGCACTTTGCCACACAAACTCTCCTCGTGCCTATGGTACGACAACTTTTCTCGTGCCTATGGTACAACAACTTTCCTCCGTGCCCCTGGTACGACAGCTTTTCTCGTGCCTATGGTACAACAACTTTTCTCGTGCCTATGGTACAACAACTTTTCGCCGTGCCCCTGGTACACCGCTCAGTAGCACTTTGCCACACAAACTCTCCTCGTACCTATGGTACGACAACTTTTCTCGTGCCTATGGTACAACAACTTTCCTCCGTGCCCCTGGTACGACAGCTTTTCTCGTGCCTATGGTACAACAACTTTTCTCGTGCCTATGGTACAACAACTTTTCGCCGTGCCCCTGGTACACCGCTCAGTAGCACTTTGCCACACAAACTCTCCTCGTGCCTATGGTACGACAACTTTTCTCATGCCTATGGTACAACAACTTTCCTCCGTGCCCCTGGTACGACAGCTTTTCTCGTGCCTATGGTACAACAACTTTTCTCGTGCCTATGGTACAACAACTTTTCGCCGTGCCCCTGGTACACCGCTCAGTAGCACTTTGCCACACAAACTCTCCTCGTGCCTATGGTACGACAACTTTTCTCGTGCCTATGGTACAACAACTTTCCTCCGTGCCCCTGGTACGACAGCTTTTCTCGTGCCTATGGTACAACAACTTTTCTCGTGCCTATGGTACAACAACTTTTCGCCGTGCCCCTGGTACACCGCTCAGTAGCACTTTGCCACACAAACTCTCCTCGTGCCTATGGTACGACAACTTTTCTCGTGCCTATGGTACAACAACTTTCCTCCGTGCCCCTGGTACGACAGCTTTTCTCGTGCCTATGGTACAACAACTTTTCTCGTGCCTATGGTACAACAACTTTTCGCCGTGCCCCTGGTACACCGCTCAGTAGCACTTTGCCACACAAACTCTCCTCGTGCCTATGGTACGACAACTTTTCTCGTGCCTATGGTACAACAACTTTCCTCCGTGCCCCTGGTACGACAGCTTTTCTCGTGCCTATGGTACAACAACTTTTCTCGTGCCTATGGTACAACAACTTTTCGCCGTGCCCCTGGTACACCGCTCAGTAGCACTTTGCCACACAAACTCTCCTCGTACCTATGGTACGACAACTTTTCTCGTGCCTATGGTACAACAACTTTCCTCCGTGCCCCTGGTACGACAGCTTTTCTCGTGCCTATGGTACAACAACTTTTCTCGTGCCTATGGTACAACAACTTTTCGCCGTGCCCCTGGTACACCGCTCAGTAGCACTTTGCCACACAAACTCTCCTCGTGCCTATGGTACGACAACTTTTCTCATGCCTATGGTACAACAACTTTCCTCCGTGCCCCTGGTACGACAGCTTTTCTCGTGCCTATGGTACAACAACTTTTCTCGTGCCTATGGTACAACAACTTTTCGCCGTGCCCCTGGTACACCGCTCAGTAGCACTTTGCCACACAAACTCTCCTCGTGCCTATGGTACGACAACTTTTCTCGTGCCTATGGTACAACAACTTTCCTCCGTGCCCCTGGTACGACAGCTTTTCTCGTGCCTATGGTACAACAACTTTTCTCGTGCCTATGGTACAACAACTTTTCGCCGTGCCCCTGGTACACCGCTCAGTAGCACTTTGCCACACACACACTCCTCGTACCTATGGTATGACAACTTTTCTCGTGCCTATGGTACGACAACTTTTCTCGTGCCTATGGTACAACAACTTTTCGCCGTGCCCCTGGTACACCGCTCAGTAGCACTTTGCCACACAAACTCTCCTCGTGCCTATGGTACGACAACTTTCCCCCGTGCCCCTGGTACACTGCGCAGAAACTCTTTGCCACACACACACACACCACTCGTGCCTATGGTACGACAACAGGCCCCGGGGACCTACATCGCACCTTGCTCTTGCCTCCCTTACAGCTGAAAAAGGTCCATGCCTGTGCCCTGGCCCTGCTGAAATTCCCTCTCCATTTAGCCGAGGCAGTGAGTCGGCCTCCTGTCTCCCTTTACGGTCGAAAAAGATGTGCTCCTGGGCGCACTGGCCCTGCTGCTACTCACATCGGGCATGGACCTGGACCTCCAGCAGGCCCCGGGGACCTACATCACACCTTGCTCTTGCCTCCCTTACAGCTGAAAAAGGTCCATGCCTGTGCCCTGGCCCTGCTGAAATTCCCTCTCCATTTAGCCGAGGCAGTGAGTCGGCCTCCTGTCTCCCTTTACGGTCGAAAAAGATGTGCTCCTGGGCGCACTGGCCCTGCTGCTACTCACATCGGGCATGGACCTGGACCTCCAGCAGGCCCCGGGGACCTACATCACACCTTGCTCTTGCCTCCCTTACAGCTGAAAAGGTCCATGCTTGTGCCCTGGCCCTTCTGAAATTCCCTCTCCATTTAGCCGAGGCAGTGAGTCGGCCTCCTGTCTCCCTTTACGGTCGAAAAAGATGTGCTCCTGGGCGCACTGGCCCTGCTGCTACTCACATCGGGCATGGACCTGGACCTCCAGCAGGCCCCGGGGACCTACATCACACCTTGCTCTTGCCTCCCTTACAGCTGAAAAGGTCCATGCTTGTGCCCTGGCCCTTCTGAAATTCCCTCTCCATTTAGCCGAGGCAGTGAGTCGGCCTCCTGTCTCCCTTTACGGTCGAAAAAGATGTGCTCCTGGGCGCGCTGGCCCTGCTGCTACTCACATCGGGCATGGACCTGGACCTCCAGCAGGCCCCGGGGACCTACATCACACCTTGCTCTTGCCTCCCTTACAGCTGAAAAAGGTCCATGCCTGTGCCCTGGCCCTTCTGAAATTCCCTCTCCATTTAGCCGAGGCAGTGAGTCGGCCTCCTGTCTCCCTTTACGGTCGAAAAAGATGTGCTCCTGGGCGCGCTGGCCCTGCTGCTACTCACATCGGGCATGGACCTGGACCTCCAGCAGGCCCCGGGGACCTACATCACACCTTGCTCTTGCCTCCCTTACAGCTGAAAAAGGTCCATGCTTGTGCCCTGGCCCTTCTGAAATTCCCTCTCCATTTAGCCGAGGCAGAGAGTCGGCCTCCTGTCTCCTTTACGGTCGAAAAAGTTGTGCTCCTGGGCGCGCTGGCCCTGCTGCTACTCACATCGGGCATGGACCTGGACCTCCAGCAGGCCCCGGGGACCTACATCACACCTTGCTCTTGCCTCCCTTACAGCTGAAAAAGGTCCATGCCTGTGCCCTGGCCCTGCTGAAATTCCCTCTCCATTTAGCCGAGGCAGTGAGTCGGCCTCCCGTCTCCCTTTACGGTCGAAAAAGATGTGCTCCTGGGCGCACTGGCCCTGCTGCTACTCACATCGGGCATGGACCTGGACCTCCAGCAGGCCCCGGGGACCTACATCACACCTTGCTCTTGCCTCCCTTACAGCTGAAAAGGTCCATGCTTGTGCCCTGGCCCTGCTGAAATTCCCTCTCCATTTAGCCGAGGCAGTGAGTCGGCCTCCTGTCTCCCTTTACGGTCGAAAAAGATGTGCTCCTTGGCGCGCTGGCCCTGCTGCTACTCACATCGGGCATGGACCTGGACCTCCAGCAGGCCCCGGGGACCAACATACTCCTCTGCTCTACTCCCCCACTAGCTTTCCTTCTCCCGCAGTTACCCTCCACCACAAATCCAGCATGGCCCTTGCCCTCCAGCAGGCCCCGAGGACCCACATACTCCTCCGCTCTAATCCCCCATGAGCTTTCCTTCTCCTGCAGTTACCCTCCACCGCATATCCAGCATGGCCCTTGACCTCCAGCATGCCCCGGGGACGCACATCCTCCCCTGCTCTAGTCCCCCACTAGCTTACCTTTCTTGTAGTTACGCTCCAGCGCATATCCAGCATGGACCTTGACCTCCAACAGGCCCCGGGGACGCACATCCTCCCCTGCTCTAATCCCCCACTAGCTTTCCTTCTCCTGCAGTTACCCTCCACCGCATATCCAGCATGGACCTTGACCTCCAGCAGGCCCCGGGGACCTACATCGCACATTGCTCTTCCCTCCCTTGCAGCTGAAAAAGGTCCATGCCTGTGCCCTGGCCCTGCTGAAATTCCCTCTCCATTTAGCCGAGGCAGTGAGTCGGCCTCCTGTCTCCCTTTACGGTCGAAAAAGATGTGCTCCTGGGCGCGCTGGCCCTGCTGCTACTCACATCGGGCATGGACCTGGACCTCCAGCAGGCCCCGGGGACCTACTTCACACCTTGCTCTTGCCTCCCTTACAGCTGAAAAAGGTCCATGCCTGTGCCCTGGCCCTGCTGAAATTCCCTCTCCATTTAGCCGAGGCAGTGAGTCGGCCTCCTGTCTCCCTTTACGGTCGAAAAAGATGTGCTCCTGGGCGCGCTGGCCCTGCTGCTACTCACATCGGGCATGGACCTGGACCTCCAGCAGGCCCCGGGGACCTACATCGCACATTGCTCTTCCCTCCCTTGCAGCTGAAAAAGGTCCATGCCTGTGCCCTGGCCCTGCTGAAATTCCCTCTCCATTTAGCCGAGGCAGTGAGTCGGCCTCCTGTCTCCCTTTACGGTCGAAAAAGATGTGCTCCTGGGCGCGCTGGCCCTGCTGCTACTCACATCGGGCATGGACCTGGACCTCCAGCAGGCCCCGGGGACCTACATCGCACATTGCTCTTCCCTCCCTTGCAGCTGAAAAAGGTCCATGCCTGTGCCCTGGCCCTGCTGAAATTCCCTCTCCATTTAGCCGAGGCAGTGAGTCGGCCTCCTGTCTCCCTTTACGGTCGAAAAAGATGTGCTCCTGGGCGCGCTGGCCCTGCTGCTACTCACATCGGGCATGGACCTGGACCTCCAGCAGGCCCCGGGGACCTACATCGCACATTGCTCTTCCCTCCCTTGCAGCTGAAAAAGGTCCATGCCTGTGCCCTGGCCCTGCTGAAATTCCCTCTCCATTTAGCCGAGGCAGTGAGTCGGCCTCCTGTCTCCCTTTACGGTCGAAAAAGATGTGCTCCTGGGCGCGCTGGCCCTGCTGCTACTCACATCGGGC
>NW_028188592.1:177943-182943 GCF_057382275.1 Copadichromis virginalis
GCGGGGTCGGAGAACCACCACCCCCTTCGACCTTCGCGCTGTAACCCCCGGCCAGCGCTAGAGGCGAGCCTGCGGGCCGGAGGAGCTGACCGCCCGAAGGCGCCGGCGAAGGTGCCGGGCCCGGCGGCAGCCCTCTGATGGCAGGCCACGTTTGCCAGTCGATCGGGGTGGGAGGGAAGGCTGGCAGGCAGGTGGGCCGGAAGAGGAGGCTGCTGTGGCAGCAACTCGCTCTCTCGCGCCGTCCCAGTGCCGTCCGAGCGTTGCCGAGGGTGTCTGCTGACTTGCGCATCTTCAGACACCCGTCTCCCATAAATGACGGAGGGCACCTTTGCTACTCATTACCCTTAGACTGCTCAACTGGAGAGGGGAGAAAAAAAGGCCCTGGCCGAGGTGGTGAGTCGGCCTCCTCTCTCCCTCACGGTTGAAAAAGATGTGCTCCTGGCGCACTGGCCCTGCTGAAAATCTCTCTCCATTTGGCCGAGGCAGAGAGTCGGCCTCCTCTCTCCCTTACGGTCGAAAAAGATGTGCTGCTGTCGAACTGGCCATTACATCCTCACCTGATCTAGTCCCCCATTAGATCCCCCCCCCCCCCCCCCCCCCCCGCAGTTACCCCGTACCACATATCTAGCACGGACCTTGACCTCCAGCAGGCCCCGGGGACCCACATTACCCCCCCCCCCCTTCCCCCTGCAGTTACCCTGTACCACATGTCTAGCATGGACCTTGACTTCCAGCAGGCCCCGGGGACCCACATTACCCCCCCCCCCCCCCCCCCTGCAGTTACCCTGTGCCACATATCTAGCATGGACCTGGACCTCCAGCAGGCCCTGGGGACCCACATACTCCCCTGCTCTACTCCCCCACTAGCTTTCCTTTCTTGCAGTTATGCTCCAGCGCATATCCAGCATGGACCTTGACCTCCAGCAGGCCCCGTGAACCCACATTACCCCCCCCCCCCCTCCTGCAGTTACCCTGTACCACATGTCTAGCATGGACCTTGACTTCCAGCAGGCCCCGGGGACCCACATTACCCCCCCCTGCAGTTACCCTGTGCCACATATCTAGCATGGACGTGGACCTCCAGCAGGCCCTGGGGACCCACATACTCCCCTGCTCTACTCCCCCACTAGCTTTCCTTTCTTGCAGTTACGCTCCAGCGCATATCCAGCATGGACCTTGACCTCCAGCAGGCCCCGTGAACCCACATTACCCCCCCCCCCCCCTCCTGCAGTTACCCTGTACCACGTATCTAGCACGGACCTGGACCTCCAGCAGGCCCCGGGGACCCACATTACCCCCCCCCCCCCCCCGCAGTTACCCTGTGCCACATATCTAGCATGGACCTGGACCTCCAGCAGGCCCCGTGGACCCACATTACCCCCCCCCCTGCAGTTACCCTGTGCCACATATCTAGCATGGACCTGGACCTCCAGCAGGCCCTGGGGACCCACATACTCCCCTGCTCTACTCCCCCACTAGCTTTCCTTTCTTGCAGTTACGCTCCAGCGCATATCCAGCATGGACCTTGACCTCCAGCAGGCCCCGTGAACCCACGTTACCCCCCCCCCCCCCTCCTGCAGTTACCCTGTACCACGTATCTAGCACGGACCTGGACCTCCAGCAGGCCCCGGGGACCCACATTACCCCCCCCCCTGCAGTTACCCTGTGCCACATATCTAGCATGGACCTGGACCTCCAGCAGGCCCTGGGGACCCACATACTCCCCTGCTCTACTCCCCCACTAGCTTTCCTTTCTTGCAGTTACGCTCCAGCGCATATCCAGCATGGACCTTGACCTCCAGCAGGCCCCGTGAACCCACATTACCCCCCCCCCCCCCCCTCCTGCAGTTACCCTGTACCACGTATCTAGCACGGACCTGGACCTCCAGCAGGCCCCGGGGACCCACATTACCCCCCCCCCCCCCCCCCGCAGTTACCCTGTGCCACATATCTAGCATGGACCTGGACCTCCAGCAGGCCCTGGGGACCCACATACTCCCCTGCTCTACTCCCCCACTAGCTTTCCTTTCTTGCAGTTACGCTCCAGCGCATATCCAGCATGGACCTTGACCTCCAGCAGGCCCCGTGAACCCACGTTACCCCCCCCCCCTCCTGCAGTTACCCTGTACCACGTATCTAGCACGGACCTGGACCTCCAGCAGGCCCCGGGGACCCACACTTAAGCCCCCTCCCACTAACAAAGCAGAACACCACTGGCAAAATCCTCGTGCCCCTGGTACTCCAGAAAGCACATTGAAATGTGCCCCTGGTACACTGCGCAGAAGAACTGCCGCACACACACACACGCACGCACGCACGCACGCACGCACGCACGCACGCACGCACGCACTGCTTGTGCCTATGGTACGACAACTTTTCTCGTGCCTATGGTACGACAACTTTTCTCGTGCCTATGGTACAACAACTTTTCGCCGTGCCCCTGGTACACCGCTCAGTAGCACTTTGCCACACACACACTCCTCGTACCTATGGTACAACAACTTTTCTCGTGCCTATGGTACGACAACTTTTCTCGTGCCTATGGTACAACAACTTTTCGCCGTGCCCCTGGTACACCGCTCAGTAGCACTTTGCCACACAAACTCTCCTCGTGCCTATGGTACGACAACTTTCCTCCGTGCCCCTGGTACGACAGCTTTTCTCGTGCCTATGGTACAACAACTTTTCTCGTGCCTATGGTACAACAACTTTTCGCCGTGCCCCTGGTACACCGCTCAGTAGCACTTTGCCACACACACACTCCTCGTACCTATGGTACGACAACTTTTCTCGTGCCTATGGTACGACAACTTTTCTCGTGCCTATGGTACAACAACCTTTCCCCGTGCCCCTGGTACACTGCGCAGAAACTCTTTGCCACACACACACACCACTCGTGCCTATGGTACGACAACAGGCCCCGGGGACCTACATCGCACCTTGCTCTTGCCTCCCTTACAGCTGAAAAAGGTCCATGCCTGTGCCCTGGCCCTGCTGAAATTCCCTCTCCATTTAGCCGAGGCAGTGAGTCGGCCTCCTGTCTCCCTTTACGGTCGAAAAAGATGTGCTCCTGGGCGCGCTGGCCCTGCTGCTACTCACATCGGGCATGGACCTGGACCTCCAGCAGGCCCCGGGGACCAACATACTCCTCTGCTCTACTCCCCCACTAGCTTTCCTTCTCCCGCAGTTACCCTCCACCACAAATCCAGCATGGCCCTTGCCCTCCAGCAGGCCCCGAGGACCCACATACTCCTCCGCTCTAATCCCCCATGAGCTTTCCTTCTCCCGCAGTTACCCTCCACCGCATATCCAGCATGGCCCTTGACCTCCAGCATGCCCCGGGGACG
This sequence comes from Copadichromis virginalis, assembly GCF_057382275.1. NCBI lineage: Eukaryota > Metazoa > Chordata > Actinopteri > Cichliformes > Cichlidae > Copadichromis > Copadichromis virginalis. The sequence continues at coordinate 181,291 of NW_028188592.1, forward strand.
CACATCCTCCCCTGCTCTAGTCCCCCACTAGCTTACCTTTCTTGTAGTTACGCTCCAGCGCATATCCAGCATGGACCTTGACCTCCAGCAGGCCCCGTGAACCCACATTACCCCCCCCCCCCCTCCTGCAGTTACCCTGTACCACGTATCTAGCATGGACCTGGACCTCCAGCAGGCCCCGGGGACCAACATACTCCTCTGCTCTACTCCCCCACTAGCTTTCCTTCTCCCGCAGTTACCCTCCACCACAAATCCAGCATGGCCCTTGCCCTCCAGCAGGCCCCGAGGACCCACATACTCCTCCGCTCTAATCCCCCATGAGCTTTCCTTCTCCCGCAGTTACCCTCCACCGCATATCCAGCATGGCCCTTGACCTCCAGCATGCCCCGGGGACGCACATCCTCCCCTGCTCTAGTCCCCCACTAGCTTACCTTTCTTGTAGTTACGCTCCAGCGCATATCCAGCATGGACCTTGACCTCCAGCAGGCCCCGTGAACCCACATTACCCCCCCCCCCCCCTCCTGCAGTTACCCTGTACCACGTATCTAGCATGGACCTGGACCTCCAGCAGGCCCCGGGGACCCACACTTAAGCCCCCTCCCACTAACAAAGCAGAACACCACTGGCAAAATCCTCGTGCCCCTGGTACTCCAGAAAGCACATTGAAATGTGCCCCTGGTACACTGCGCAGAAGAACTGCCGCACACACACACACACACGCACGCACGCACGCACGCACGCACGCACGCACGCACGCACTGCTTGCGCCTATGGTATGACAACTTTTCTCGTGCCTATGGTACGACAACTTTTCTCGTGCCTATGGTACAACAATTTTTCTCGTGCCTATGGTACAACAACTTTTTGCCGTGCCCCTGGTACACCGCTCAGTAGCACTTTGCCACACAAACTCTCCTCGTGCCTATGGTACGACAACTTTTCTCGTGCCTATGGTACAACAACTTTTCTCGTGGCTATGGTACAACAACTTTTCGCCGTGCCCCTGGTACACCGCTCAGTAGCACTTTGCCACACAAACTCTCCTCGTGCCTATGGTACGACAACTTTTCTCGTGCCTATGGTACAACAACTTTCCTCCGTGCCCCTGGTACGACAGCTTTTCTCGTGCCTATGGTACAACAACTTTTCTCGTGCCTATGGTACAACAACTTTTCGCCGTGCCCCTGGTACACCGCTCAGTAGCACTTTGCCACACACACACACCACTCGTGCCTATGGTACGACAACTTTTCTCGTGCCTATGGTACGACAACTTTTCTCGTGCCTATGGTACAACAACCTTTCCCCGTGCCCCTGGTACACTGCGCAGAAACTCTTTGCCACACACACACACCACTCGTGCCTATGGTACGACAACAGGCCCCGGGGACCTACATCACACCTTGCTCTTGCCTCCCTTACAGCTGAAAAAGGTCCATGCCTGTGCCCTGGCCCTGCTGAAATTCCCTCTCCATTTAGCCGAGGCAGAGAGTCGGCCTCCTCTCTCCTTTACGGTCGAAAAAGATGTGCTCCTGGGCGCGCTGGCCCTGGTGCTACTCACATCGGGCATGGACCTGGACCTCCAGCAGGCCCCGGGGACCTACATCGCACATTGCTCTTCCCTCCCTTGCAGCTGAAAAAGGTCCATGCCTG
>NW_028188592.1:195443-197943 GCF_057382275.1 Copadichromis virginalis
TAGCACGGACCTGGACCTCCAGCAGGCCCCGGGGACCCACACTTAAGCCCCCTCCCACTAACAAAGCAGAACACCACTGGCAAAATCCTCGTGCCCCTGGTACTCCAGAAAGCACATTGAAATGTGCCCCTGGTACACTGCGCAGAAGAACTGCCGCACACACACACACGCACGCACGCACGCACGCACGCACGCACGCACGCACGCACGCACTGCTTGTGCCTATGGTACGACAACTTTTCTCGTGCCTATGGTACGACAACTTTTCTCGTGCCTATGGTACAACAACTTTTCGCCGTGCCCCTGGTACACCGCTCAGTAGCACTTTGCCACACACACACTCCTCGTACCTATGGTACAACAACTTTTCTCGTGCCTATGGTACGACAACTTTTCTCGTGCCTATGGTACAACAACTTTTCGCCGTGCCCCTGGTACACCGCTCAGTAGCACTTTGCCACACAAACTCTCCTCGTGCCTATGGTACGACAACTTTCCTCCGTGCCCCTGGTACGACAGCTTTTCTCGTGCCTATGGTACAACAACTTTTCTCGTGCCTATGGTACAACAACTTTTCGCCGTGCCCCTGGTACACCGCTCAGTAGCACTTTGCCACACACACACTCCTCGTACCTATGGTACGACAACTTTTCTCGTGCCTATGGTACGACAACTTTTCTCGTGCCTATGGTACAACAACCTTTCCCCGTGCCCCTGGTACACTGCGCAGAAACTCTTTGCCACACACACACACCACTCGTGCCTATGGTACGACAACAGGCCCCGGGGACCTACATCGCACCTTGCTCTTGCCTCCCTTACAGCTGAAAAAGGTCCATGCCTGTGCCCTGGCCCTGCTGAAATTCCCTCTCCATTTAGCCGAGGCAGTGAGTCGGCCTCCTGTCTCCCTTTACGGTCGAAAAAGATGTGCTCCTGGGCGCGCTGGCCCTGCTGCTACTCACATCGGGCATGGACCTGGACCTCCAGCAGGCCCCGGGGACCAACATACTCCTCTGCTCTACTCCCCCACTAGCTTTCCTTCTCCCGCAGTTACCCTCCACCACAAATCCAGCATGGCCCTTGCCCTCCAGCAGGCCCCGAGGACCCACATACTCCTCCGCTCTAATCCCCCATGAGCTTTCCTTCTCCCGCAGTTACCCTCCACCGCATATCCAGCATGGCCCTTGACCTCCAGCATGCCCCGGGGACGCACATCCTCCCCTGCTCTAGTCCCCCACTAGCTTACCTTTCTTGTAGTTACGCTCCAGCGCATATCCAGCATGGACCTTGACCTCCAGCAGGCCCCGTGAACCCACATTACCCCCCCCCCCCCTCCTGCAGTTACCCTGTACCACGTATCTAGCATGGACCTGGACCTCCAGCAGGCCCCGGGGACCAACATACTCCTCTGCTCTACTCCCCCACTAGCTTTCCTTCTCCCGCAGTTACCCTCCACCACAAATCCAGCATGGCCCTTGCCCTCCAGCAGGCCCCGAGGACCCACATACTCCTCCGCTCTAATCCCCCATGAGCTTTCCTTCTCCCGCAGTTACCCTCCACCGCATATCCAGCATGGCCCTTGACCTCCAGCATGCCCCGGGGACGCACATCCTCCCCTGCTCTAGTCCCCCACTAGCTTACCTTTCTTGTAGTTACGCTCCAGCGCATATCCAGCATGGACCTTGACCTCCAGCAGGCCCCGTGAACCCACATTACCCCCCCCCCCCCCTCCTGCAGTTACCCTGTACCACGTATCTAGCATGGACCTGGACCTCCAGCAGGCCCCGGGGACCCACACTTAAGCCCCCTCCCACTAACAAAGCAGAACACCACTGGCAAAATCCTCGTGCCCCTGGTACTCCAGAAAGCACATTGAAATGTGCCCCTGGTACACTGCGCAGAAGAACTGCCGCACACACACACACACACGCACGCACGCACGCACGCACGCACGCACGCACGCACGCACGCACGCACTGCTTGCGCCTATGGTATGACAACTTTTCTCGTGCCTATGGTACGACAACTTTTCTCGTGCCTATGGTACAACAATTTTTCTCGTGCCTATGGTACAACAACTTTTTGCCGTGCCCCTGGTACACCGCTCAGTAGCACTTTGCCACACAAACTCTCCTCGTGCCTATGGTACGACAACTTTTCTCGTGCCTATGGTACAACAACTTTTCTCGTGGCTATGGTACAACAACTTTTCGCCGTGCCCCTGGTACACCGCTCAGTAGCACTTTGCCACACAAACTCTCCTCGTGCCTATGGTACGACAACTTTTCTCGTGCCTATGGTACAACAACTTTCCTCCGTGCCCCTGGTACGACAGCTTTTCTCGTGCCTATGGTACAACAACTTTTCTCGTGCCTATGGTACAACAACTTTTCGCCGTGCCCCTGGTACACCGCTCAGTAGCACTTTGCCACACACACACACCACTCGTGCCTATGGTACGACAACTTTTCTCGTGCCTATGGTACGACAACTTTTCTCG
>NW_028188592.1:210443-215443 GCF_057382275.1 Copadichromis virginalis
ACAACAACTTTCCTCCGTGCCCCTGGTACGACAGCTTTTCTCGTGCCTATGGTACAACAACTTTTCTCGTGCCTATGGTACAACAACTTTTCGCCGTGCCCCTGGTACACCGCTCAGTAGCACTTTGCCACACAAACTCTCCTCGTGCCTATGGTACGACAACTTTTCTCATGCCTATGGTACAACAACTTTCCTCCGTGCCCCTGGTACGACAGCTTTTCTCGTGCCTATGGTACAACAACTTTTCTCGTGCCTATGGTACAACAACTTTTCGCCGTGCCCCTGGTACACCGCTCAGTAGCACTTTGCCACACAAACTCTCCTCGTGCCTATGGTACGACAACTTTTCTCGTGCCTATGGTACAACAACTTTCCTCCGTGCCCCTGGTACGACAGCTTTTCTCGTGCCTATGGTACAACAACTTTTCTCGTGCCTATGGTACAACAACTTTTCGCCGTGCCCCTGGTACACCGCTCAGTAGCACTTTGCCACACAAACTCTCCTCGTGCCTATGGTACGACAACTTTTCTCGTGCCTATGGTACAACAACTTTCCTCCGTGCCCCTGGTACGACAGCTTTTCTCGTGCCTATGGTACAACAACTTTTCTCGTGCCTATGGTACAACAACTTTTCGCCGTGCCCCTGGTACACCGCTCAGTAGCACTTTGCCACACAAACTCTCCTCGTGCCTATGGTACGACAACTTTTCTCGTGCCTATGGTACAACAACTTTCCTCCGTGCCCCTGGTACGACAGCTTTTCTCGTGCCTATGGTACAACAACTTTTCTCGTGCCTATGGTACAACAACTTTTCGCCGTGCCCCTGGTACACCGCTCAGTAGCACTTTGCCACACAAACTCTCCTCGTGCCTATGGTACGACAACTTTTCTCGTGCCTATGGTACAACAACTTTCCTCCGTGCCCCTGGTATGACAGCTTTTCTCGTGCCTGTGGTACAACAACTTTTCTCGTGCCTATGGTACAACAACTTTTCGCCGTGCCCCTGGTACACCGCTCAGTAGCACTTTGCCACACACACACACCACTCGTGCCTATGGTACGACAACTTTTCTCGTGCCTATGGTACGACAACTTTTCTCGTGCCTATGGTACAACAACTTTCCTCCGTGCCCCTGGTATGACAGCTTTTCTCGTGCCTATGGTACAACAACTTTTCTCGTGCCTATGGTACAACAACTTTTCGCCGTGCCCCTGGTACACCGCTCAGTAGCACTTTGCCACACACACACTCCTCGTACCTATGGTACGACAACTTTTCTCGTGCCTATGGTACGACAACTTTTCTCGTGCCTATGGTACAACAACCTTTCCCCGTGCCCCTGGTACACTGCGCAGAAACTCTTTGCCACACACACACACCACTCGTGCCTATGGTACGACAACAGGCCCCGGGGACCTACATCGCACCTTGCTCTTGCCTCCCTTACAGCTGAAAAAGGTCCATGCCTGTGCCCTGGCCCTGCTGAAATTCCCTCTCCATTTAGCCGAGGCAGTGAGTCGGCCTCCTGTCTCCCTTTACGGTCGAAAAAGATGTGCTCCTGGGCGCGCTGGCCCTGCTGCTACTCACATCGGGCATGGACCTGGACCTCCAGCAGGCCCCGGGGACCAACATACTCCTCTGCTCTACTCCCCCACTAGCTTTCCTTCTCCCGCAGTTACCCTCCACCACAAATCCAGCATGGCCCTTGCCCTCCAGCAGGCCCCGTGAACCCACATTACCCCCCCCCCCCCTCCTGCAGTTACCCTGTACCACGTATCTAGCATGGACCTGGACCTCCAGCAGGCCCCGGGGACCCACACTTAAGCCCCCTCCCACTAACAAAGCAGAACACCACTGGCAAAATCCTCGTGCCCCTGGTACTCCAGAAAGCACATTGAAATGTGCCCCTGGTACACTGCGCAGAAGAACTGCCACACACACACACACACGCACGCACGCACGCACGCACGCACGCACGCACGCACTGCTTGTGCCTATGGTACGACAACTTTTCTCGTGCCTATGGTACGACAACTTTTCTCGTGCCTATGGTACAACAACTTTTCGCCGTGCCCCTGGTACACCGCTCAGTAGCACTTTGCCACACAAACTCTCCTCGTGCCTATGGTACGACAACTTTTCTCGTGCCTATGGTACAACAACTTTCCTCCGTGCCCCTGGTACGACAGCTTTTCTCGTGCCTATGGTACAACAACTTTTCTCGTGCCTATGGTACAACAATTTTTCGCCGTGCCCCTGGTACACCGCTCAGTAGCACTTTGCCACACAAACTCTCCTCGTGCCTATGGTACGACAACTTTCCTCCGTGCCCCTGGTACGACAGCTTTTCTCGTGCCTATGGTACAACAACTTTTCTCGTGCCTATGGTACAACAACTTTTCGCCGTGCCCCTGGTACACCGCTCAGTAGCACTTTGCCACACACACACTCCTCGTACCTATGGTACGACAACTTTTCTCGTGCCTATGGTACGACAACTTTTCTCGTGCCTATGGTACAACAACCTTTCCCCGTGCCCCTGGTACACTGCGCAGAAACTCTTTGCCACACACACACACCACTCGTGCCTATGGTACGACAACAGGCCCCGGGGACCTACATCGCACCTTGCTCTTGCCTCCCTTACAGCTGAAAAAGGTCCATGCCTGTGCCCTGGCCCTGCTGAAATTCCCTCTCCATTTAGCCGAGGCAGTGAGTCGGCCTCCTGTCTCCCTTTACGGTCGAAAAAGATGTGCTCCTGGGCGCGCTGGCCCTGCTGCTACTCACATCGGGCATGGACCTGGACCTCCAGCAGGCCCCGGGGACCTACATCACACCTTGCTCTTGCCTCCCTTACAGCTGAAAAAGGTCCATGCCTGTGCCCTGGCCCTTCTGAAATTCCCTCTCCATTTAGCCGAGGCAGTGAGTCGGCCTCCTGTCTCCCTTTACGGTCGAAAAAGATGTGCTCCTGGGCGCGCTGGCCCTGCTGCTACTCACATCGGGCATGGACCTGGACCTCCAGCAGGCCCCGGGGACCTACATCACACCTTGCTCTTGCCTCCCTTACAGCTGAAAAAGGTCCATGCTTGTGCCCTGGCCCTTCTGAAATTCCCTCTCCATTTAGCCGAGGCAGAGAGTCGGCCTCCTGTCTCCTTTACGGTCGAAAAAGTTGTGCTCCTGGGCGCGCTGGCCCTGCTGCTACTCACATCGGGCATGGACCTGGACCTCCAGCAGGCCCCGGGGACCTACATCACACCTTGCTCTTGCCTCCCTTACAGCTGAAAAAGGTCCATGCCTGTGCCCTGGCCCTGCTGAAATTCCCTCTCCATTTAGCCGAGGCAGTGAGTCGGCCTCCCGTCTCCCTTTACGGTCGAAAAAGATGTGCTCCTGGGCGCACTGGCCCTGCTGCTACTCACATCGGGCATGGACCTGGACCTCCAGCAGGCCCCGGGGACCTACATCACACCTTGCTCTTGCCTCCCTTACAGCTGAAAAGGTCCATGCTTGTGCCCTGGCCCTGCTGAAATTCCCTCTCCATTTAGCCGAGGCAGTGAGTCGGCCTCCTGTCTCCCTTTACGGTCGAAAAAGATGTGCTCCTTGGCGCGCTGGCCCTGCTGCTACTCACATCGGGCATGGACCTGGACCTCCAGCAGGCCCCGGGGACCAACATACTCCTCTGCTCTACTCCCCCACTAGCTTTCCTTCTCCCGCAGTTACCCTCCAGCACAAATCCAGCATGGCCCTTGCCCTCCAGCAGGCCCCGAGGACCCACATACTCCTCCGCTCTAATCCCCCATGAGCTTTCCTTCTCCTGCAGTTACCCTCCACCGCATATCCAGCATGGCCCTTGACCTCCAGCATGCCCCGGGGACGCACATCCTCCCCTGCTCTAGTCCCCCACTAGCTTACCTTTCTTGTAGTTACGCTCCAGCGCATATCCAGCATGGACCTTGACCTCCAACAGGCCCCGGGGACGCACATCCTCCCCTGCTCTAATCCCCCACTAGCTTTCCTTCTCCTGCAGTTACCCTCCACCGCATATCCAGCATGGACCTTGACCTCCAGCAGGCCCCGGGGACCTACATCGCACATTGCTCTTCCCTCCCTTGCAGCTGAAAAAGGTCCATGCCTGTGCCCTGGCCCTGCTGAAATTCCCTCTCCATTTAGCCGAGGCAGTGAGTCGGCCTCCTGTCTCCCTTTACGGTCGAAAAAGATGTGCTCCTGGGCGCGCTGGCCCTGCTGCTACTCACATCGGGCATGGACCTGGACCTCCAGCAGGCCCCGGGGACCTACTTCACACCTTGCTCTTGCCTCCCTTACAGCTGAAAAAGGTCCATGCCTGTGCCCTGGCCCTGCTGAAATTCCCTCTCCATTTAGCCGAGGCAGTGAGTCGGCCTCCTGTCTCCCTTTACGGTCGAAAAAGATGTGCTCCTGGGCGCGCTGGCCCTGCTGCTACTCACATCGGGCATGGACCTGGACCTCCAGCAGGCCCCGGGGACCTACATCGCACATTGCTCTTCCCTCCCTTGCAGCTGAAAAAGGTCCATGCCTGTGCCCTGGCCCTGCTGAAATTCCCTCTCCATTTAGCCGAGGCAGTGAGTCGGCCTCCTGTCTCCCTTTACGGTCGAAAAAGATGTGCTCCTGGGCGCGCTGGCCCTGCTGCTACTCACATCGGGCATGGACCTGGACCTCCAGCAGGCCCCGGGGACCTACATCGCACATTGCTCTTCCCTCCCTTGCAGCTGAAAAAGGTCCATGCCTGTGCCCTGGCCCTGCTGAAATTCCCTCTCCATTTAGCCGAGGCAGTGAGTCGGCCTCCTGTCTCCCTTTACGGTCGAAAAAGATGTGCTCCTGGGCGCGCTGGCCCTGCTGCTACTCACATCGGGCATGGACCTGGACCTCCAGCAGGCCCCGGGGACCTACATCGCACATTGCTCTTCCCTCCCTTGCAGCTGAAAAAGGTCCATGCCTGTGCCCTGGCCCTGCTGAAATTCCC
>NW_028188592.1:227943-232943 GCF_057382275.1 Copadichromis virginalis
GGTACAACAACTTTTCGCCGTGCCCCTGGTACACCGCTCAGTAGCACTTTGCCACACAAACTCTCCTCGTGCCTATGGTACGACAACTTTTCTCGTGCCTATGGTACAACAACTTTCCTCCGTGCCCCTGGTACGACAGCTTTTCTCGTGCCTATGGTACAACAACTTTTCTCGTGCCTATGGTACAACAACTTTTCGCCGTGCCCCTGGTACACCGCTCAGTAGCACTTTGCCACACAAACTCTCCTCGTGCCTATGGTACGACAACTTTTCTCGTGCCTATGGTACAACAACTTTCCTCCGTGCCCCTGGTACGACAGCTTTTCTCGTGCCTATGGTACAACAACTTTTCTCGTGCCTATGGTACAACAACTTTTCGCCGTGCCCCTGGTACACCGCTCAGTAGCACTTTGCCACACAAACTCTCCTCGTGCCTATGGTACGACAACTTTTCTCGTGCCTATGGTACAACAACTTTCCTCCGTGCCCCTGGTATGACAGCTTTTCTCGTGCCTGTGGTACAACAACTTTTCTCGTGCCTATGGTACAACAACTTTTCGCCGTGCCCCTGGTACACCGCTCAGTAGCACTTTGCCACACACACACACCACTCGTGCCTATGGTACGACAACTTTTCTCGTGCCTATGGTACGACAACTTTTCTCGTGCCTATGGTACAACAACTTTCCTCCGTGCCCCTGGTATGACAGCTTTTCTCGTGCCTATGGTACAACAACTTTTCTCGTGCCTATGGTACAACAACTTTTCGCCGTGCCCCTGGTACACCGCTCAGTAGCACTTTGCCACACACACACTCCTCGTACCTATGGTACGACAACTTTTCTCGTGCCTATGGTACGACAACTTTTCTCGTGCCTATGGTACAACAACCTTTCCCCGTGCCCCTGGTACACTGCGCAGAAACTCTTTGCCACACACACACACCACTCGTGCCTATGGTACGACAACAGGCCCCGGGGACCTACATCGCACCTTGCTCTTGCCTCCCTTACAGCTGAAAAAGGTCCATGCCTGTGCCCTGGCCCTGCTGAAATTCCCTCTCCATTTAGCCGAGGCAGTGAGTCGGCCTCCTGTCTCCCTTTACGGTCGAAAAAGATGTGCTCCTGGGCGCGCTGGCCCTGCTGCTACTCACATCGGGCATGGACCTGGACCTCCAGCAGGCCCCGGGGACCAACATACTCCTCTGCTCTACTCCCCCACTAGCTTTCCTTCTCCCGCAGTTACCCTCCACCACAAATCCAGCATGGCCCTTGCCCTCCAGCAGGCCCCGTGAACCCACATTACCCCCCCCCCCCCTCCTGCAGTTACCCTGTACCACGTATCTAGCATGGACCTGGACCTCCAGCAGGCCCCGGGGACCCACACTTAAGCCCCCTCCCACTAACAAAGCAGAACACCACTGGCAAAATCCTCGTGCCCCTGGTACTCCAGAAAGCACATTGAAATGTGCCCCTGGTACACTGCGCAGAAGAACTGCCACACACACACACACACGCACGCACGCACGCACGCACGCACGCACGCACGCACTGCTTGTGCCTATGGTACGACAACTTTTCTCGTGCCTATGGTACGACAACTTTTCTCGTGCCTATGGTACAACAACTTTTCGCCGTGCCCCTGGTACACCGCTCAGTAGCACTTTGCCACACAAACTCTCCTCGTGCCTATGGTACGACAACTTTTCTCGTGCCTATGGTACAACAACTTTCCTCCGTGCCCCTGGTACGACAGCTTTTCTCGTGCCTATGGTACAACAACTTTTCTCGTGCCTATGGTACAACAACTTTTCGCCGTGCCCCTGGTACACCGCTCAGTAGCACTTTGCCACACAAACTCTCCTCGTACCTATGGTACGACAACTTTTCTCGTGCCTATGGTACAACAACTTTCCTCCGTGCCCCTGGTACGACAGCTTTTCTCGTGCCTATGGTACAACAACTTTTCTCGTGCCTATGGTACAACAACTTTTCGCCGTGCCCCTGGTACACCGCTCAGTAGCACTTTGCCACACAAACTCTCCTCGTGCCTATGGTACGACAACTTTTCTCATGCCTATGGTACAACAACTTTCCTCCGTGCCCCTGGTACGACAGCTTTTCTCGTGCCTATGGTACAACAACTTTTCTCGTGCCTATGGTACAACAACTTTTCGCCGTGCCCCTGGTACACCGCTCAGTAGCACTTTGCCACACAAACTCTCCTCGTGCCTATGGTACGACAACTTTTCTCGTGCCTATGGTACAACAACTTTCCTCCGTGCCCCTGGTACGACAGCTTTTCTCGTGCCTATGGTACAACAACTTTTCTCGTGCCTATGGTACAACAACTTTTCGCCGTGCCCCTGGTACACCGCTCAGTAGCACTTTGCCACACAAACTCTCCTCGTGCCTATGGTACGACAACTTTTCTCGTGCCTATGGTACAACAACTTTCCTCCGTGCCCCTGGTACGACAGCTTTTCTCGTGCCTATGGTACAACAACTTTTCTCGTGCCTATGGTACAACAACTTTTCGCCGTGCCCCTGGTACACCGCTCAGTAGCACTTTGCCACACAAACTCTCCTCGTGCCTATGGTACGACAACTTTTCTCGTGCCTATGGTACAACAACTTTCCTCCGTGCCCCTGGTACGACAGCTTTTCTCGTGCCTATGGTACAACAACTTTTCTCGTGCCTATGGTACAACAACTTTTCGCCGTGCCCCTGGTACACCGCTCAGTAGCACTTTGCCACACAAACTCTCCTCGTACCTATGGTACGACAACTTTTCTCGTGCCTATGGTACAACAACTTTCCTCCGTGCCCCTGGTACGACAGCTTTTCTCGTGCCTATGGTACAACAACTTTTCTCGTGCCTATGGTACAACAACTTTTCGCCGTGCCCCTGGTACACCGCTCAGTAGCACTTTGCCACACAAACTCTCCTCGTGCCTATGGTACGACAACTTTTCTCATGCCTATGGTACAACAACTTTCCTCCGTGCCCCTGGTACGACAGCTTTTCTCGTGCCTATGGTACAACAACTTTTCTCGTGCCTATGGTACAACAACTTTTCGCCGTGCCCCTGGTACACCGCTCAGTAGCACTTTGCCACACAAACTCTCCTCGTGCCTATGGTACGACAACTTTTCTCGTGCCTATGGTACAACAACTTTCCTCCGTGCCCCTGGTACGACAGCTTTTCTCGTGCCTATGGTACAACAACTTTTCTCGTGCCTATGGTACAACAACTTTTCGCCGTGCCCCTGGTACACCGCTCAGTAGCACTTTGCCACACACACACTCCTCGTACCTATGGTATGACAACTTTTCTCGTGCCTATGGTACGACAACTTTTCTCGTGCCTATGGTACAACAACTTTTCGCCGTGCCCCTGGTACACCGCTCAGTAGCACTTTGCCACACAAACTCTCCTCGTGCCTATGGTACGACAACTTTCCCCCGTGCCCCTGGTACACTGCGCAGAAACTCTTTGCCACACACACACACACCACTCGTGCCTATGGTACGACAACAGGCCCCGGGGACCTACATCGCACCTTGCTCTTGCCTCCCTTACAGCTGAAAAAGGTCCATGCCTGTGCCCTGGCCCTGCTGAAATTCCCTCTCCATTTAGCCGAGGCAGTGAGTCGGCCTCCTGTCTCCCTTTACGGTCGAAAAAGATGTGCTCCTGGGCGCACTGGCCCTGCTGCTACTCACATCGGGCATGGACCTGGACCTCCAGCAGGCCCCGGGGACCTACATCACACCTTGCTCTTGCCTCCCTTACAGCTGAAAAAGGTCCATGCCTGTGCCCTGGCCCTGCTGAAATTCCCTCTCCATTTAGCCGAGGCAGTGAGTCGGCCTCCTGTCTCCCTTTACGGTCGAAAAAGATGTGCTCCTGGGCGCACTGGCCCTGCTGCTACTCACATCGGGCATGGACCTGGACCTCCAGCAGGCCCCGGGGACCTACATCACACCTTGCTCTTGCCTCCCTTACAGCTGAAAAGGTCCATGCTTGTGCCCTGGCCCTTCTGAAATTCCCTCTCCATTTAGCCGAGGCAGTGAGTCGGCCTCCTGTCTCCCTTTACGGTCGAAAAAGATGTGCTCCTGGGCGCACTGGCCCTGCTGCTACTCACATCGGGCATGGACCTGGACCTCCAGCAGGCCCCGGGGACCTACATCACACCTTGCTCTTGCCTCCCTTACAGCTGAAAAGGTCCATGCTTGTGCCCTGGCCCTTCTGAAATTCCCTCTCCATTTAGCCGAGGCAGTGAGTCGGCCTCCTGTCTCCCTTTACGGTCGAAAAAGATGTGCTCCTGGGCGCGCTGGCCCTGCTGCTACTCACATCGGGCATGGACCTGGACCTCCAGCAGGCCCCGGGGACCTACATCACACCTTGCTCTTGCCTCCCTTACAGCTGAAAAAGGTCCATGCCTGTGCCCTGGCCCTTCTGAAATTCCCTCTCCATTTAGCCGAGGCAGTGAGTCGGCCTCCTGTCTCCCTTTACGGTCGAAAAAGATGTGCTCCTGGGCGCGCTGGCCCTGCTGCTACTCACATCGGGCATGGACCTGGACCTCCAGCAGGCCCCGGGGACCTACATCACACCTTGCTCTTGCCTCCCTTACAGCTGAAAAAGGTCCATGCTTGTGCCCTGGCCCTTCTGAAATTCCCTCTCCATTTAGCCGAGGCAGAGAGTCGGCCTCCTGTCTCCTTTACGGTCGAAAAAGTTGTGCTCCTGGGCGCGCTGGCCCTGCTGCTACTCACATCAGGCATGGACCTGGACCTCCAGCAGGCCCCGGGGACCTACATCACACCTTGCTCTTGCCTCCCTTACAGCTGAAAAAGGTCCATGCCTGTGCCCTGGCCCTGCTGAAATTCCCTCTCCATTTAGCCGAGGCAGTGAGTCGGCCTCCCGTCTCCCTTTACGGTCGAAAAAGATGTGCTCCTGGGCGCACTGGCCCTGCTGCTACTCACATCGGGCATGGACCTGGAC
>NW_028188592.1:242943-247943 GCF_057382275.1 Copadichromis virginalis
CCACATTACCCCCCCCCCCTCCTGCAGTTACCCTGTACCACGTATCTAGCATGGACCTGGACCTCCAGCAGGCCCCGGGGACCCACACTTAAGCCCCCTCCCACTAACAAAGCAGAACACCACTGGCAAAATCCTCGTGCCCCTGGTACTCCAGAAAGCACATTGAAATGTGCCCCTGGTACACTGCGCAGAAGAACTGCCACACACACACACACACGCACGCACGCACGCACGCACGCACGCACGCACGCACTGCTTGTGCCTATGGTACGACAACTTTTCTCGTGCCTATGGTACGACAACTTTTCTCGTGCCTATGGTACAACAACTTTTCGCCGTGCCCCTGGTACACCGCTCAGTAGCACTTTGCCACACAAACTCTCCTCGTGCCTATGGTACGACAACTTTTCTCGTGCCTATGGTACAACAACTTTCCTCCGTGCCCCTGGTACGACAGCTTTTCTCGTGCCTATGGTACAACAACTTTTCTCGTGCCTATGGTACAACAACTTTTCGCCGTGCCCCTGGTACACCGCTCAGTAGCACTTTGCCACACAAACTCTCCTCGTACCTATGGTACGACAACTTTTCTCGTGCCTATGGTACAACAACTTTCCTCCGTGCCCCTGGTACGACAGCTTTTCTCGTGCCTATGGTACAACAACTTTTCTCGTGCCTATGGTACAACAACTTTTCGCCGTGCCCCTGGTACACCGCTCAGTAGCACTTTGCCACACAAACTCTCCTCGTGCCTATGGTACGACAACTTTTCTCATGCCTATGGTACAACAACTTTCCTCCGTGCCCCTGGTACGACAGCTTTTCTCGTGCCTATGGTACAACAACTTTTCTCGTGCCTATGGTACAACAACTTTTCGCCGTGCCCCTGGTACACCGCTCAGTAGCACTTTGCCACACAAACTCTCCTCGTGCCTATGGTACGACAACTTTTCTCGTGCCTATGGTACAACAACTTTCCTCCGTGCCCCTGGTACGACAGCTTTTCTCGTGCCTATGGTACAACAACTTTTCTCGTGCCTATGGTACAACAACTTTTCGCCGTGCCCCTGGTACACCGCTCAGTAGCACTTTGCCACACAAACTCTCCTCGTGCCTATGGTACGACAACTTTTCTCGTGCCTATGGTACAACAACTTTCCTCCGTGCCCCTGGTACGACAGCTTTTCTCGTGCCTATGGTACAACAACTTTTCTCGTGCCTATGGTACAACAACTTTTCGCCGTGCCCCTGGTACACCGCTCAGTAGCACTTTGCCACACAAACTCTCCTCGTGCCTATGGTACGACAACTTTTCTCGTGCCTATGGTACAACAACTTTCCTCCGTGCCCCTGGTACGACAGCTTTTCTCGTGCCTATGGTACAACAACTTTTCTCGTGCCTATGGTACAACAACTTTTCGCCGTGCCCCTGGTACACCGCTCAGTAGCACTTTGCCACACAAACTCTCCTCGTGCCTATGGTACGACAACTTTTCTCGTGCCTATGGTACAACAACTTTCCTCCGTGCCCCTGGTATGACAGCTTTTCTCGTGCCTGTGGTACAACAACTTTTCTCGTGCCTATGGTACAACAACTTTTCGCCGTGCCCCTGGTACACCGCTCAGTAGCACTTTGCCACACACACACACCACTCGTGCCTATGGTACGACAACTTTTCTCGTGCCTATGGTACGACAACTTTTCTCGTGCCTATGGTACAACAACTTTCCTCCGTGCCCCTGGTATGACAGCTTTTCTCGTGCCTATGGTACAACAACTTTTCTCGTGCCTATGGTACAACAACTTTTCGCCGTGCCCCTGGTACACCGCTCAGTAGCACTTTGCCACACACACACTCCTCGTACCTATGGTACGACAACTTTTCTCGTGCCTATGGTACGACAACTTTTCTCGTGCCTATGGTACAACAACCTTTCCCCGTGCCCCTGGTACACTGCGCAGAAACTCTTTGCCACACACACACACCACTCGTGCCTATGGTACGACAACAGGCCCCGGGGACCTACATCGCACCTTGCTCTTGCCTCCCTTACAGCTGAAAAAGGTCCATGCCTGTGCCCTGGCCCTGCTGAAATTCCCTCTCCATTTAGCCGAGGCAGTGAGTCGGCCTCCTGTCTCCCTTTACGGTCGAAAAAGATGTGCTCCTGGGCGCGCTGGCCCTGCTGCTACTCACATCGGGCATGGACCTGGACCTCCAGCAGGCCCCGGGGACCAACATACTCCTCTGCTCTACTCCCCCACTAGCTTTCCTTCTCCCGCAGTTACCCTCCACCACAAATCCAGCATGGCCCTTGCCCTCCAGCAGGCCCCGTGAACCCACATTACCCCCCCCCCCCCTCCTGCAGTTACCCTGTACCACGTATCTAGCATGGACCTGGACCTCCAGCAGGCCCCGGGGACCCACACTTAAGCCCCCTCCCACTAACAAAGCAGAACACCACTGGCAAAATCCTCGTGCCCCTGGTACTCCAGAAAGCACATTGAAATGTGCCCCTGGTACACTGCGCAGAAGAACTGCCACACACACACACACACGCACGCACGCACGCACGCACGCACGCACGCACGCACTGCTTGTGCCTATGGTACGACAACTTTTCTCGTGCCTATGGTACGACAACTTTTCTCGTGCCTATGGTACAACAACTTTTCGCCGTGCCCCTGGTACACCGCTCAGTAGCACTTTGCCACACAAACTCTCCTCGTGCCTATGGTACGACAACTTTTCTCGTGCCTATGGTACAACAACTTTCCTCCGTGCCCCTGGTACGACAGCTTTTCTCGTGCCTATGGTACAACAACTTTTCTCGTGCCTATGGTACAACAACTTTTCGCCGTGCCCCTGGTACACCGCTCAGTAGCACTTTGCCACACAAACTCTCCTCGTACCTATGGTACGACAACTTTTCTCGTGCCTATGGTACAACAACTTTCCTCCGTGCCCCTGGTACGACAGCTTTTCTCGTGCCTATGGTACAACAACTTTTCTCGTGCCTATGGTACAACAACTTTTCGCCGTGCCCCTGGTACACCGCTCAGTAGCACTTTGCCACACAAACTCTCCTCGTGCCTATGGTACGACAACTTTTCTCATGCCTATGGTACAACAACTTTCCTCCGTGCCCCTGGTACGACAGCTTTTCTCGTGCCTATGGTACAACAACTTTTCTCGTGCCTATGGTACAACAACTTTTCGCCGTGCCCCTGGTACACCGCTCAGTAGCACTTTGCCACACAAACTCTCCTCGTGCCTATGGTACGACAACTTTTCTCGTGCCTATGGTACAACAACTTTCCTCCGTGCCCCTGGTACGACAGCTTTTCTCGTGCCTATGGTACAACAACTTTTCTCGTGCCTATGGTACAACAACTTTTCGCCGTGCCCCTGGTACACCGCTCAGTAGCACTTTGCCACACAAACTCTCCTCGTGCCTATGGTACGACAACTTTTCTCGTGCCTATGGTACAACAACTTTCCTCCGTGCCCCTGGTACGACAGCTTTTCTCGTGCCTATGGTACAACAACTTTTCTCGTGCCTATGGTACAACAACTTTTCGCCGTGCCCCTGGTACACCGCTCAGTAGCACTTTGCCACACAAACTCTCCTCGTGCCTATGGTACGACAACTTTTCTCGTGCCTATGGTACAACAACTTTCCTCCGTGCCCCTGGTACGACAGCTTTTCTCGTGCCTATGGTACAACAACTTTTCTCGTGCCTATGGTACAACAACTTTTCGCCGTGCCCCTGGTACACCGCTCAGTAGCACTTTGCCACACAAACTCTCCTCGTACCTATGGTACGACAACTTTTCTCGTGCCTATGGTACAACAACTTTCCTCCGTGCCCCTGGTACGACAGCTTTTCTCGTGCCTATGGTACAACAACTTTTCTCGTGCCTATGGTACAACAACTTTTCGCCGTGCCCCTGGTACACCGCTCAGTAGCACTTTGCCACACAAACTCTCCTCGTGCCTATGGTACGACAACTTTTCTCATGCCTATGGTACAACAACTTTCCTCCGTGCCCCTGGTACGACAGCTTTTCTCGTGCCTATGGTACAACAACTTTTCTCGTGCCTATGGTACAACAACTTTTCGCCGTGCCCCTGGTACACCGCTCAGTAGCACTTTGCCACACAAACTCTCCTCGTGCCTATGGTACGACAACTTTTCTCGTGCCTATGGTACAACAACTTTCCTCCGTGCCCCTGGTACGACAGCTTTTCTCGTGCCTATGGTACAACAACTTTTCTCGTGCCTATGGTACAACAACTTTTCGCCGTGCCCCTGGTACACCGCTCAGTAGCACTTTGCCACACACACACTCCTCGTACCTATGGTATGACAACTTTTCTCGTGCCTATGGTACGACAACTTTTCTCGTGCCTATGGTACAACAACTTTTCGCCGTGCCCCTGGTACACCGCTCAGTAGCACTTTGCCACACAAACTCTCCTCGTGCCTATGGTACGACAACTTTCCCCCGTGCCCCTGGTACACTGCGCAGAAACTCTTTGCCACACACACACACACCACTCGTGCCTATGGTACGACAACAGGCCCCGGGGACCTACATCGCACCTTGCTCTTGCCTCCCTTACAGCTGAAAAAGGTCCATGCCTGTGCCCTGGCCCTGCTGAAATTCCCTCTCCATTTAGCCGAGGCAGTGAGTCGGCCTCCCGTCTCCCTTTACGGTCGAAAAAGATGTGCTCCTGGGCGCACTGGCCCTGCTGCTACTCACATCGGGCATGGACCTGGACCTCCAGCAGGCCCCGGGGACCTACATCACACCTTGCTCTTGCCTCCCTTACAGCTGAAAAGGTCCATGCTTGTGCCCTGGCCCTGCTGAAATTCCCTCTCCATTTAGCCGAGGCAGTGAGTCGGCCTCCTGTCTCCCTTTACGGTCGAAAAAGATGTGCTCCTTGGCGCGCTGGCCCTGCTGCTACTCACATCGGGCATGGACCTGGACCTCCAG
>NW_028188592.1:260443-262943 GCF_057382275.1 Copadichromis virginalis
TTTTCTCGTGCCTATGGTACAACAACTTTCCTCCGTGCCCCTGGTACGACAGCTTTTCTCGTGCCTATGGTACAACAACTTTTCTCGTGCCTATGGTACAACAACTTTTCGCCGTGCCCCTGGTACACCGCTCAGTAGCACTTTGCCACACAAACTCTCCTCGTGCCTATGGTACGACAACTTTTCTCGTGCCTATGGTACAACAACTTTCCTCCGTGCCCCTGGTACGACAGCTTTTCTCGTGCCTATGGTACAACAACTTTTCTCGTGCCTATGGTACAACAACTTTTCGCCGTGCCCCTGGTACACCGCTCAGTAGCACTTTGCCACACAAACTCTCCTCGTACCTATGGTACGACAACTTTTCTCGTGCCTATGGTACAACAACTTTCCTCCGTGCCCCTGGTACGACAGCTTTTCTCGTGCCTATGGTACAACAACTTTTCTCGTGCCTATGGTACAACAACTTTTCGCCGTGCCCCTGGTACACCGCTCAGTAGCACTTTGCCACACAAACTCTCCTCGTGCCTATGGTACGACAACTTTTCTCATGCCTATGGTACAACAACTTTCCTCCGTGCCCCTGGTACGACAGCTTTTCTCGTGCCTATGGTACAACAACTTTTCTCGTGCCTATGGTACAACAACTTTTCGCCGTGCCCCTGGTACACCGCTCAGTAGCACTTTGCCACACAAACTCTCCTCGTGCCTATGGTACGACAACTTTTCTCGTGCCTATGGTACAACAACTTTCCTCCGTGCCCCTGGTACGACAGCTTTTCTCGTGCCTATGGTACAACAACTTTTCTCGTGCCTATGGTACAACAACTTTTCGCCGTGCCCCTGGTACACCGCTCAGTAGCACTTTGCCACACACACACTCCTCGTACCTATGGTATGACAACTTTTCTCGTGCCTATGGTACGACAACTTTTCTCGTGCCTATGGTACAACAACTTTTCGCCGTGCCCCTGGTACACCGCTCAGTAGCACTTTGCCACACAAACTCTCCTCGTGCCTATGGTACGACAACTTTCCCCCGTGCCCCTGGTACACTGCGCAGAAACTCTTTGCCACACACACACACACCACTCGTGCCTATGGTACGACAACAGGCCCCGGGGACCTACATCGCACCTTGCTCTTGCCTCCCTTACAGCTGAAAAAGGTCCATGCCTGTGCCCTGGCCCTGCTGAAATTCCCTCTCCATTTAGCCGAGGCAGTGAGTCGGCCTCCTGTCTCCCTTTACGGTCGAAAAAGATGTGCTCCTGGGCGCACTGGCCCTGCTGCTACTCACATCGGGCATGGACCTGGACCTCCAGCAGGCCCCGGGGACCTACATCACACCTTGCTCTTGCCTCCCTTACAGCTGAAAAAGGTCCATGCCTGTGCCCTGGCCCTGCTGAAATTCCCTCTCCATTTAGCCGAGGCAGTGAGTCGGCCTCCTGTCTCCCTTTACGGTCGAAAAAGATGTGCTCCTGGGCGCACTGGCCCTGCTGCTACTCACATCGGGCATGGACCTGGACCTCCAGCAGGCCCCGGGGACCTACATCACACCTTGCTCTTGCCTCCCTTACAGCTGAAAAGGTCCATGCTTGTGCCCTGGCCCTTCTGAAATTCCCTCTCCATTTAGCCGAGGCAGTGAGTCGGCCTCCTGTCTCCCTTTACGGTCGAAAAAGATGTGCTCCTGGGCGCACTGGCCCTGCTGCTACTCACATCGGGCATGGACCTGGACCTCCAGCAGGCCCCGGGGACCTACATCACACCTTGCTCTTGCCTCCCTTACAGCTGAAAAGGTCCATGCTTGTGCCCTGGCCCTTCTGAAATTCCCTCTCCATTTAGCCGAGGCAGTGAGTCGGCCTCCTGTCTCCCTTTACGGTCGAAAAAGATGTGCTCCTGGGCGCGCTGGCCCTGCTGCTACTCACATCGGGCATGGACCTGGACCTCCAGCAGGCCCCGGGGACCTACATCACACCTTGCTCTTGCCTCCCTTACAGCTGAAAAAGGTCCATGCCTGTGCCCTGGCCCTTCTGAAATTCCCTCTCCATTTAGCCGAGGCAGTGAGTCGGCCTCCTGTCTCCCTTTACGGTCGAAAAAGATGTGCTCCTGGGCGCGCTGGCCCTGCTGCTACTCACATCGGGCATGGACCTGGACCTCCAGCAGGCCCCGGGGACCTACATCACACCTTGCTCTTGCCTCCCTTACAGCTGAAAAAGGTCCATGCTTGTGCCCTGGCCCTTCTGAAATTCCCTCTCCATTTAGCCGAGGCAGAGAGTCGGCCTCCTGTCTCCTTTACGGTCGAAAAAGTTGTGCTCCTGGGCGCGCTGGCCCTGCTGCTACTCACATCGGGCATGGACCTGGACCTCCAGCAGGCCCCGGGGACCTACATCACACCTTGCTCTTGCCTCCCTTACAGCTGAAAAAGGTCCATGCCTGTGCCCTGGCCCTGCTGAAATTCCCTCTCCATTTAGCCGAGGCAGTGAGTCGGCCTCCCGTCTCC
>NW_028188592.1:270443-277943 GCF_057382275.1 Copadichromis virginalis
CAAGGCCAGGTTGAACAGCAGCGGGGAGAGAGGGTCTCCCTGTTTGACACCCACACCAATCTGAATTGGTGGGGTTGCTGCTCCACCCGCCCTGATAGTCGTATGGCAATTCCTGTAGGAGTCTCGTATCAAATCCCGTAGATGCTCATCGACTCCCATCCTCATCAGTACCTCCCCCAAGTGCTTGTGGGAAACCGAGTCGAATGCTTTTGCGAAGTCGATGAACACCACGGCAAGGGGAAGAAGTTTCCTCTTGCTCGTTCGAATGAGGCCATTAAGCACAGCCAAGTTCTCGGCACAACCCGGAGACGCAATGAACCCTCTCTGTCTTGGGTGGAACTTGCAGACCTCAGCCAGCCTCTTCGCAAGGATTCCAGAGAAGGCACGGCAGATAATCGAACTAATTGTCAGTGGCCGCCAGTTACTAATGTCGGCAAGCTTCATTGGATCCGTGGATTTAGGAATGAGAGTTGTCCTACTCACTTTCAGACAGGCAGGAAGAACCCCGGTGACCAAAATCCCATTGAAGATACAAGCCAGCATCTTCCCTTCACGGTCAAACCGGAGCAACGCGGGTCTTTTAACACCATCAGGGCCAGCCGCGCCCTGAGGTTTAATTTTCCGTATTACGCTGAGGACCTCCGCAGGGGAGACGGGAAAACACAAGGGGCTGTTATCAACTAACGGAAGCACCCCAAACTGCCCGAGGCTCTGGAACACATCGGGCTTCTCCCAAACGCCGCGGTAGGTCCTCGTCACAAGGCCAATCTCTAGACCACATGTTGCCGTACTCTCATTATCCAGGATCCTCCTTGCGACATCTTTGCGGTTCTTGACAAAAGCCTTCTGGATGGATCTGTAGCTTAGCCTACCTCCCACCTTCGTCACCGGCCTGCCCAACGGTTTTCTACGGTTAAAGGCTGACACCCGCCTGGGCTGAGTTGGAGCCAGCTTCCTTATCCATTTGTTCAGGACTCGGTTAACCGTTACCGCGCTAGAGGTGAGAGGATCAAAGGGCCAAGCGACACGATCCAGGCTCCCAAGGGCCTCCAGAAGGGCTGGTCTGAGGACATTAACCGGGGGAATCACCGGTGGGTCTGTTTCAAGATGAGAGAGGTTGGCGTTCAAGGTCACAGCCGTGGTTGATACCTTCCTTCTCTTAGCTGGCCCATAAGCACTTGTCGTAGTCTTATTCATGTAGTCCCCAGAGTGCTTACGCCGTTGGTGAAGCGAAAGGCCCCCCTTCGTAGAGAAGGACAAGGGGCAGAGACCACACGAGAATGGGGTGGGCCGTCCGGCAACCACCGATCGTCTGATTCCGCATCTGCTCGCGTGAGTAACAGCACTGCCTATAGAAGGTCGAGTCATCGCGCAAATCTTACATATTATAAGACACTGCCGCACATTGTGGGAGCGCTTGATATGGGATAGCGCTCCTCTCGCTGTTACAAGCATCTTCGAGCAGAGGACACATTGCTGTGTCAGCCATGGTATGCGGATTCCAACTGAGACAAAGTCGGGAACACGCCCACCGGTCCCCCTCCTCCAGCTCCTGTCATAGCTGAGGAAGATCAGACCATCGGGTGGGCGACCCTTAGGAAAGAGGGCCCTCCTGGCAGAGCCCCTTACCAGGCGTCGTCGAGGGGAGGAGAGAGGAGAGTCCGGAAGATCACACCTCCTCCTCAGGATCAAGGTCGATTTAGCGCTCCTTGGGAGGCGGTCAGCACTCCCAGTCAGTTTTGTATGGGACAAACGCAGCCGCGTAGCCTGTGGTGTCAGCATGGTGGAGAGGCGGGTCTAGCACCCCAGTACCTCACCTTCGTAGGACGAACGAGAACAACAATAGAGGGCAGGGGAAGAAAAAGGGGTAGGATGAACTCGTTCATCCATTCAAACAGTCAGGCACACCATACCACAACTCTGGGTTTCTTCACTTTGATCCCCCGTTGTTGGGTGAGCCTTGGTTCATCCCTAGACCGAGACCTCCCCACCGCAGCTGCTGGCACCAGACTTGCCCTCCAATGGATCCTCGTTAAAGGATTTAAAGTGTACTCATTCCAATTACAGGGCCTCGAAAGAGTCCTGTATTGTTATTTTTCGTCACTACCTCCCCGAGTCGGGAGTGGGTAATTTGCGCGCCTGCTGCCTTCCTTGGATGTGGTAGCCGTTTCTCAGGCTCCCTCTCCGGAATCGAACCCTGATTCCCCGTTACCCGTGGTCACCATGGTAGGCACATAAAGTACCATCGAAAGTTGATAGGGCAGACATTCGAATGAGACGTCGCCGCCACGGAGGGCCAGCGATCGGCTCGAGGTTATCTAGAGTCACCAAAGCGGCCGGGGCGCCCCCGAGAGGACGCCCCGCATGGGTTTTGGGTCTGATAAATGCACGCATACCCGGAGGGTCAGCGCTCGTTTGCATGTATTAGCTCTAGAATTGCCACAGTTATCCAAGTAACGGATGAGCGATCAAAGGAACCATAACTGATTTAATGAGCCATTCGCAGTTTCACTGTACCGGCCGCGTGTACTTAGACCTGCATGGCTTAATCTTTGAGACAAGCATATGCTACTGGCAGGATCAACCAGGTAGCCCCTCAGGCGGCGGCAGCGGCGCGCACGCACGCGCTCGCTCGCTCGCTCGCTCGCTCGGGGCTACTGAGCCCTGTCGACCAGGGCGAGGCTTTCCGGACGCACGTGTGGACCAGGGCGAGGGTTCGAGAAACCGTGTTTGCCGGAAGGGGCCCCGTCGCCCTCGCGGGGTGGGCAAACTCTGGGTTTGCCTACCCACTCTGCGACGAGGCCCGCCGTGGTATGACCACCGGGACGGACCGGGCGTCTCGGTCTCGCTACCGAGCGATCGCGTCTGGCGGGGGCGGGGAAGCGCGGGGAGGACAGGGCGGGGTCCGAGAACCACCACCCCCTTCGACCTTCGCGCTGTAACCCCCGGCCAGCGCTAGAGGCGAGCCTGCGGGCCGGAGGAGCTGACCGCCCGAAGGCGCCGGCGAAGGTGCCGGGCCCGGCGGCAGCCCTCTGATGGCAGGCCACGTTTGCCAGTCGATCGGGGTGGGAGGGAAGGCTGGCAGGCAGGTGGGCCGGAAGAGGAGGCTGCTGTGGCAGCAACTCGCTCTCTCGCGCCGTCCCAGTGCCGTCCGAGCGTTGCCGAGGGTGTCTGCTGACTTGCGCATCTTCAGACACCCGTCTCCCATAAATGACGGAGGGCACCTTTGCTACTCATTACCCTTAGACTGCTCAACTGGAGAGGGGAGAAAAAAAGGCCCTGGCCGAGGTGGTGAGTCGGCCTCCACTCTCCCTCACGGTTGAAAAAGATGTGCTCCTGGCGCACTGGCCCTGCTGAAAATCTCTCTCCATTTGGCCGAGGCAGAGAGTCGGCCTCCTCTCTCCCTTACGGTCGAAAAAGATGTGCTGCTGTCGAACTGGCCATTACATCCTCACCTGATCTAGTCCCCCATTAGATCCCCCCCCCCCCCCCCGCAGTTACCCCGTACCACATATCTAGCACGGACCTTGACCTCCAGCAGGCCCCGGGGACCCACATTACCCCCCCCCCCTTCCCCCTGCAGTTACCCTGTACCACATGTCTAGCATGGACCTTGACTTCCAGCAGGCCCCGGGGACCCACATTACCCCCCCCCCCCCCTGCAGTTACCCTGTGCCACATATCTAGCATGGACCTGGACCTCCAGCAGGCCCTGGGGACCCACATACTCCCCTGCTCTACTCCCCCACTAGCTTTCCTTTCTTGCAGTTATGCTCCAGTGCATATCCAGCATGGACCTTGGCCTCCAGCAGGCCCCGTGAACCCACATTACCCCCCCCCCCCCTCCTGCAGTTACCCTGTACCACGTATCTAGCATGGACCTGGACCTCCAGCAGGCCCCGGGGACCCACATTACCCCCCCCCCCCCCCCTGCAGTTACCCTGTACCACATATCTAGCATGGACCTTGACTTCCAGCAGGCCCCGTGGACCCACAATACCCCCCCCCCCCCCCCTGCAGTTACCCTGTGCCACATATCTAGCATGGACCTGGACCTCCAGCAGGCCCCGTGGACCCACATTACCCCCCCCCTGCAGTTACCCTGTGCCACATATCTAGCATGGACCTGGACCTCCAGCAGGCCCTGGGGACCCACATACTCCCCTGCTCTACTCCCCCACTAGCTTTCCTTTCTTGCAGTTACGCTCCAGCGCATATCCAGCATGGACCTTGACCTCCAGCAGGCCCCGTGAACCCACATTACCCCCCCCCCCTCCTGCAGTTACCCTGTACCACGTATCTAGCATGGACCTGGACCTCCAGCAGGCCCCGGGGACCCACACTTAAGCCCCCTCCCACTAACAAAGCAGAACACCACTGGCAAAATCCTCGTGCCCCTGGTACTCCAGAAAGCACATTGAAATGTGCCCCTGGTACACTGCGCAGAAGAACTGCCACACACACACACACACGCACGCACGCACGCACGCACGCACGCACGCACGCACTGCTTGTGCCTATGGTACGACAACTTTTCTCGTGCCTATGGTACGACAACTTTTCTCGTGCCTATGGTACAACAACTTTTCGCCGTGCCCCTGGTACACCGCTCAGTAGCACTTTGCCACACAAACTCTCCTCGTGCCTATGGTACGACAACTTTTCTCGTGCCTATGGTACAACAACTTTCCTCCGTGCCCCTGGTACGACAGCTTTTCTCGTGCCTATGGTACAACAACTTTTCTCGTGCCTATGGTACAACAACTTTTCGCCGTGCCCCTGGTACACCGCTCAGTAGCACTTTGCCACACAAACTCTCCTCGTACCTATGGTACGACAACTTTTCTCGTGCCTATGGTACAACAACTTTCCTCCGTGCCCCTGGTACGACAGCTTTTCTCGTGCCTATGGTACAACAACTTTTCTCGTGCCTATGGTACAACAACTTTTCGCCGTGCCCCTGGTACACCGCTCAGTAGCACTTTGCCACACAAACTCTCCTCGTGCCTATGGTACGACAACTTTTCTCATGCCTATGGTACAACAACTTTCCTCCGTGCCCCTGGTACGACAGCTTTTCTCGTGCCTATGGTACAACAACTTTTCTCGTGCCTATGGTACAACAACTTTTCGCCGTGCCCCTGGTACACCGCTCAGTAGCACTTTGCCACACAAACTCTCCTCGTGCCTATGGTACGACAACTTTTCTCGTGCCTATGGTACAACAACTTTCCTCCGTGCCCCTGGTACGACAGCTTTTCTCGTGCCTATGGTACAACAACTTTTCTCGTGCCTATGGTACAACAACTTTTCGCCGTGCCCCTGGTACACCGCTCAGTAGCACTTTGCCACACAAACTCTCCTCGTGCCTATGGTACGACAACTTTTCTCGTGCCTATGGTACAACAACTTTCCTCCGTGCCCCTGGTACGACAGCTTTTCTCGTGCCTATGGTACAACAACTTTTCTCGTGCCTATGGTACAACAACTTTTCGCCGTGCCCCTGGTACACCGCTCAGTAGCACTTTGCCACACAAACTCTCCTCGTGCCTATGGTACGACAACTTTTCTCGTGCCTATGGTACAACAACTTTCCTCCGTGCCCCTGGTACGACAGCTTTTCTCGTGCCTATGGTACAACAACTTTTCTCGTGCCTATGGTACAACAACTTTTCGCCGTGCCCCTGGTACACCGCTCAGTAGCACTTTGCCACACAAACTCTCCTCGTACCTATGGTACGACAACTTTTCTCGTGCCTATGGTACAACAACTTTCCTCCGTGCCCCTGGTACGACAGCTTTTCTCGTGCCTATGGTACAACAACTTTTCTCGTGCCTATGGTACAACAACTTTTCGCCGTGCCCCTGGTACACCGCTCAGTAGCACTTTGCCACACAAACTCTCCTCGTGCCTATGGTACGACAACTTTTCTCATGCCTATGGTACAACAACTTTCCTCCGTGCCCCTGGTACGACAGCTTTTCTCGTGCCTATGGTACAACAACTTTTCTCGTGCCTATGGTACAACAACTTTTCGCCGTGCCCCTGGTACACCGCTCAGTAGCACTTTGCCACACAAACTCTCCTCGTGCCTATGGTACGACAACTTTTCTCGTGCCTATGGTACAACAACTTTCCTCCGTGCCCCTGGTACGACAGCTTTTCTCGTGCCTATGGTACAACAACTTTTCTCGTGCCTATGGTACAACAACTTTTCGCCGTGCCCCTGGTACACCGCTCAGTAGCACTTTGCCACACACACACTCCTCGTACCTATGGTATGACAACTTTTCTCGTGCCTATGGTACGACAACTTTTCTCGTGCCTATGGTACAACAACTTTTCGCCGTGCCCCTGGTACACCGCTCAGTAGCACTTTGCCACACAAACTCTCCTCGTGCCTATGGTACGACAACTTTCCCCCGTGCCCCTGGTACACTGCGCAGAAACTCTTTGCCACACACACACACACCACTCGTGCCTATGGTACGACAACAGGCCCCGGGGACCTACATCGCACCTTGCTCTTGCCTCCCTTACAGCTGAAAAAGGTCCATGCCTGTGCCCTGGCCCTGCTGAAATTCCCTCTCCATTTAGCCGAGGCAGTGAGTCGGCCTCCTGTCTCCCTTTACGGTCGAAAAAGATGTGCTCCTGGGCGCACTGGCCCTGCTGCTACTCACATCGGGCATGGACCTGGACCTCCAGCAGGCCCCGGGGACCTACATCACACCTTGCTCTTGCCTCCCTTACAGCTGAAAAAGGTCCATGCCTGTGCCCTGGCCCTGCTGAAATTCCCTCTCCATTTAGCCGAGGCAGTGAGTCGGCCTCCTGTCTCCCTTTACGGTCGAAAAAGATGTGCTCCTGGGCGCACTGGCCCTGCTGCTACTCACATCGGGCATGGACCTGGACCTCCAGCAGGCCCCGGGGACCTACATCACACCTTGCTCTTGCCTCCCTTACAGCTGAAAAGGTCCATGCTTGTGCCCTGGCCCTTCTGAAATTCCCTCTCCATTTAGCCGAGGCAGTGAGTCGGCCTCCTGTCTCCCTTTACGGTCGAAAAAGATGTGCTCCTGGGCGCACTGGCCCTGCTGCTACTCACATCGGGCATGGACCTGGACCTCCAGCAGGCCCCGGGGACCTACATCACACCTTGCTCTTGCCTCCCTTACAGCTGAAAAGGTCCATGCTTGTGCCCTGGCCCTTCTGAAATTCCCTCTCCATTTAGCCGAGGCAGTGAGTCGGCCTCCTGTCTCCCTTTACGGTCGAAAAAGATGTGCTCCTGGGCGCGCTGGCCCTGCTGCTACTCACATCGGGCATGGACCTGGACCTCCAGCAGGCCCCGGGGACCTACATCACACCTTGCTCTTGCCTCCCTTACAGCTGAAAAAGGTCCATGCCTGTGCCCTGGCCCTTCTGAAATTCCCTCTCCATTTAGCCGAGGCAGTGAGTCGGCCTCCTGTCTCCCTTTACGGTCGAAAAAGATGTGCTCCTGGGCGCGC
>NW_028188592.1:282943-290443 GCF_057382275.1 Copadichromis virginalis
CCGCAACTTCGTAGCAGATCGTCACATCAACTATAAGGGCGTTGGAGCCCTTTTTCATCACCAGGTCAGGCACCCCGGTCTTTCCCTGAGGATCAACCAGGTGGGGTTCTTGCTGGACAGCCCAACCGAGGGATTCAGCAGTATTTTTCAGAAACGTGCACACAGCGTTGTGACTTCGCATTCTATTGAGCTTAAGCTCAGGGCAGTTTCCGATCAAGTGGCGAATAGTTTCACGCTCATAGCCGCATAGAGCACACGCTGCCGGCAGCCAGGACCTCCCCAAACAGGAGAAGGCCCTAGTCCGGACAGTGCCGGTTCGAAGGCGCAGAGCAAGGAGGGTCTCGGACTCCCGGAAACGGAACCTGCAAGGATCATGCAACCAGTGGTTGCTGATCCTGTCATTTACAAACGAGCCAGTTCCCACTCCCTGCAACTTGTGAGCACACCATTTCCGGTGTTCATATTGCCGCCATGCTCTACTCGAAATCATCGGTAGGGCCTCCTTGGGAGGGATCGCATCAGGGTTGCCCGGGGCACCCACCATCTTGCACGCCCTTTTCCAGACACCTCGGATTTCTTTTTCTGCAACCAACTCCCTAATCAGAAGCCGTGTCTCTAGGTCCTCAGAATGGAAGAGAGAAACTAACCGTCTGGCTTGCATTATTGGAATCTTGGCAGCCAGACGTATGAGACCAAGCCCGCCGTCTCTACACGCTGAGTAGAGGAGGGAGTCAGCTGTGCATGGGTCGAGATGGAGCCAGCGTTTCACAGCCGACCTGATATCCCTGTCACAGCTCTCAAGTAGAGAGATTCCAGACATACCGAGGTCAGCGCTGTAAAGAATCCTGGGGATGGCATAGGTACCCAGAATCAACACTCTCTGCGTGGGTTTGAGAGGGGCAGCAGAGATGCGTTTAATGTACCCAGAAAGCTCTTCTCTGATCGAGGGCCCAAGGATCCCCTTGAGTGGATTGATGTCCACTCCAAGGTACCTAACTTTCGAATCGCTGCCTATCAGTCTGATAGGCGTGCCTCCCAGTAGCCATTCATCACAGGCATTGACCTCGTATCGCCTTCCAGAAACCGAGATCATGAAGCCGTGACACTTTGCTGGATTAACCTCGAGCCCAGTCATCTCAGAGAACTTTTCAAGGATCCTAAGGTTCCTCGCCATCCCCAACCAGGAATCGCTCACAAGCACCAGATCGTCTGCAAATGCGAAGGATGTGACCTTATGTCCGCCTACCACAAAGCCACACCCCTCAACATCAAGGAGGCGCAGAAGAGGATCCAAGGCCAGGTTGAACAGCAGCGGGGAGAGAGGGTCTCCCTGTTTGACACCCACACCAATCTGAATTGGTGGGGTTGCTGCTCCACCCGCCCTGATAGTCGTATGGCAATTCCTGTAGGAGTCTCGTATCAAATCCCGTAGATGCTCATCGACTCCCATCCTCATCAGTACCTCCCCCAAGTGCTTGTGGGAAACCGAGTCGAATGCTTTTGCGAAGTCGATGAACACCACGGCAAGGGGAAGAAGTTTCCTCTTGCTCGTTCGAATGAGGCCATTAAGCACAGCCAAGTTCTCGGCACAACCCGGAGACGCAATGAACCCTCTCTGTCTTGGGTGGAACTTGCAGACCTCAGCCAGCCTCTTCGCAAGGATTCCAGAGAAGGCACGGCAGATAATCGAACTAATTGTCAGTGGCCGCCAGTTACTAATGTCGGCAAGCTTCATTGGATCCGTGGATTTAGGAATGAGAGTTGTCCTACTCACTTTCAGACAGGCAGGAAGAACCCCGGTGACCAAAATCCCATTGAAGATACAAGCCAGCATCTTCCCTTCACGGTCAAACCGGAGCAACGCGGGTCTTTTAACACCATCAGGGCCAGCCGCGCCCTGAGGTTTAATTTTCCGTATTACGCTGAGGACCTCCGCAGGGGAGACGGGAAAACACAAGGGGCTGTTATCAACTAACGGAAGCACCCCAAACTGCCCGAGGCTCTGGAACACATCGGGCTTCTCCCAAACGCCGCGGTAGGTCCTCGTCACAAGGCCAATCTCTAGACCACATGTTGCCGTACTCTCATTATCCAGGATCCTCCTTGCGACATCTTTGCGGTTCTTGACAAAAGCCTTCTGGATGGATCTGTAGCTTAGCCTACCTCCCACCTTCGTCACCGGCCTGCCCAACGGTTTTCTACGGTTAAAGGCTGACACCCGCCTGGGCTGAGTTGGAGCCAGCTTCCTTATCCATTTGTTCAGGACTCGGTTAACCGTTACCGCGCTAGAGGTGAGAGGATCAAAGGGCCAAGCGACACGATCCAGGCTCCCAAGGGCCTCCAGAAGGGCTGGTCTGAGGACATTAACCGGGGGAATCACCGGTGGGTCTGTTTCAAGATGAGAGAGGTTGGCGTTCAAGGTCACAGCCGTGGTTGATACCTTCCTTCTCTTAGCTGGCCCATAAGCACTTGTCGTAGTCTTATTCATGTAGTCCCCAGAGTGCTTACGCCGTTGGTGAAGCGAAAGGCCCCCCTTCGTAGAGAAGGACAAGGGGCAGAGACCACACGAGAATGGGGTGGGCCGTCCGGCAACCACCGATCGTCTGATTCCGCATCTGCTCGCGTGAGTAACAGCACTGCCTATAGAAGGTCGAGTCATCGCGCAAATCTTACATATTATAAGACACTGCCGCACATTGTGGGAGCGCTTGATATGGGATAGCGCTCCTCTCGCTGTTACAAGCATCTTCGAGCAGAGGACACATTGCTGTGTCAGCCATGGTATGCGGATTCCAACTGAGACAAAGTCGGGAACACGCCCACCGGTCCCCCTCCTCCAGCTCCTGTCATAGCTGAGGAAGATCAGACCATCGGGTGGGCGACCCTTAGGAAAGAGGGCCCTCCTGGCAGAGCCCCTTACCAGGCGTCGTCGAGGGGAGGAGAGAGGAGAGTCCGGAAGATCACACCTCCTCCTCAGGATCAAGGTCGATTTAGCGCTCCTTGGGAGGCGGTCAGCACTCCCAGTCAGTTTTGTATGGGACAAACGCAGCCGCGTAGCCTGTGGTGTCAGCATGGTGGAGAGGCGGGTCTAGCACCCCAGTACCTCACCTTCGTAGGACGAACGAGAACAACAATAGAGGGCAGGGGAAGAAAAAGGGGTAGGATGAACTCGTTCATCCATTCAAACAGTCAGGCACACCATACCACAACTCTGGGTTTCTTCACTTTGATCCCCCGTTGTTGGGTGAGCCTTGGTTCATCCCTAGACCGAGACCTCCCCACCGCAGCTGCTGGCACCAGACTTGCCCTCCAATGGATCCTCGTTAAAGGATTTAAAGTGTACTCATTCCAATTACAGGGCCTCGAAAGAGTCCTGTATTGTTATTTTTCGTCACTACCTCCCCGAGTCGGGAGTGGGTAATTTGCGCGCCTGCTGCCTTCCTTGGATGTGGTAGCCGTTTCTCAGGCTCCCTCTCCGGAATCGAACCCTGATTCCCCGTTACCCGTGGTCACCATGGTAGGCACATAAAGTACCATCGAAAGTTGATAGGGCAGACATTCGAATGAGACGTCGCCGCCACGGAGGGCCAGCGATCGGCTCGAGGTTATCTAGAGTCACCAAAGCGGCCGGGGCGCCCCCGAGAGGACGCCCCGCATGGGTTTTGGGTCTGATAAATGCACGCATACCCGGAGGGTCAGCGCTCGTTTGCATGTATTAGCTCTAGAATTGCCACAGTTATCCAAGTAACGGATGAGCGATCAAAGGAACCATAACTGATTTAATGAGCCATTCGCAGTTTCACTGTACCGGCCGCGTGTACTTAGACCTGCATGGCTTAATCTTTGAGACAAGCATATGCTACTGGCAGGATCAACCAGGTAGCCCCTCAGGCGGCGGCAGCGGCGCGCACGCACGCGCTCGCTCGCTCGCTCGCTCGCTCGGGGCTACTGAGCCCTGTCGACCAGGGCGAGGCTTTCCGGACGCACGTGTGGACCAGGGCGAGGGTTCGAGAAACCGTGTTTGCCGGAAGGGGCCCCGTCGCCCTCGCGGGGTGGGCAAACTCTGGGTTTGCCTACCCACTCTGCGACGAGGCCCGCCGTGGTATGACCACCGGGACGGACCGGGCGTCTCGGTCTCGCTACCGAGCGATCGCGTCTGGCGGGGGCGGGGAAGCGCGGGGAGGACAGGGCGGGGTCCGAGAACCACCACCCCCTTCGACCTTCGCGCTGTAACCCCCGGCCAGCGCTAGAGGCGAGCCTGCGGGCCGGAGGAGCTGACCGCCCGAAGGCGCCGGCGAAGGTGCCGGGCCCGGCGGCAGCCCTCTGATGGCAGGCCACGTTTGCCAGTCGATCGGGGTGGGAGGGAAGGCTGGCAGGCAGGTGGGCCGGAAGAGGAGGCTGCTGTGGCAGCAACTCGCTCTCTCGCGCCGTCCCAGTGCCGTCCGAGCGTTGCCGAGGGTGTCTGCTGACTTGCGCATCTTCAGACACCCGTCTCCCATAAATGACGGAGGGCACCTTTGCTACTCATTACCCTTAGACTGCTCAACTGGAGAGGGGAGAAAAAAAGGCCCTGGCCGAGGTGGTGAGTCGGCCTCCACTCTCCCTCACGGTTGAAAAAGATGTGCTCCTGGCGCACTGGCCCTGCTGAAAATCTCTCTCCATTTGGCCGAGGCAGAGAGTCGGCCTCCTCTCTCCCTTACGGTCGAAAAAGATGTGCTGCTGTCGAACTGGCCATTACATCCTCACCTGATCTAGTCCCCCATTAGATCCCCCCCCCCCCCCCCGCAGTTACCCCGTACCACATATCTAGCACGGACCTTGACCTCCAGCAGGCCCCGGGGACCCACATTACCCCCCCCCCCTTCCCCCTGCAGTTACCCTGTACCACATGTCTAGCATGGACCTTGACTTCCAGCAGGCCCCGGGGACCCACATTACCCCCCCCCCCCCCTGCAGTTACCCTGTGCCACATATCTAGCATGGACCTGGACCTCCAGCAGGCCCTGGGGACCCACATACTCCCCTGCTCTACTCCCCCACTAGCTTTCCTTTCTTGCAGTTATGCTCCAGTGCATATCCAGCATGGACCTTGGCCTCCAGCAGGCCCCGTGAACCCACATTACCCCCCCCCCCCCTCCTGCAGTTACCCTGTACCACGTATCTAGCATGGACCTGGACCTCCAGCAGGCCCCGGGGACCCACATTACCCCCCCCCCCCCCCCCTGCAGTTACCCTGTACCACATATCTAGCATGGACCTTGACTTCCAGCAGGCCCCGTGGACCCACAATACCCCCCCCCCCCCCCCTGCAGTTACCCTGTGCCACATATCTAGCATGGACCTGGACCTCCAGCAGGCCCTGGGGACCCACATACTCCCCTGCTCTACTCCCCCACTAGCTTTCCTTTCTTGCAGTTACGCTCCAGCGCATATCCAGCATGGACCTTGACCTCCAGCAGGCCCCGTGAACCCACGTTACCCCCCCCCCCTCCTGCAGTTACCCTGTACCACGTATCTAGCACGGACCTGGACCTCCAGCAGGCCCCGGGGACCCACACTTAAGCCCCCTCCCACTAACAAAGCAGAACACCACTGGCAAAATCCTCGTGCCCCTGGTACTCCAGAAAGCACATTGAAATGTGCCCCTGGTACACTGCGCAGAAGAACTGCCGCACACACACACACGCACGCACGCACGCACGCACGCACGCACGCACGCACGCACGCACTGCTTGTGCCTATGGTACGACAACTTTTCTCGTGCCTATGGTACGACAACTTTTCTCGTGCCTATGGTACAACAACTTTTCGCCGTGCCCCTGGTACACCGCTCAGTAGCACTTTGCCACACACACACTCCTCGTACCTATGGTACAACAACTTTTCTCGTGCCTATGGTACGACAACTTTTCTCGTGCCTATGGTACAACAACTTTTCGCCGTGCCCCTGGTACACCGCTCAGTAGCACTTTGCCACACAAACTCTCCTCGTGCCTATGGTACGACAACTTTCCTCCGTGCCCCTGGTACGACAGCTTTTCTCGTGCCTATGGTACAACAACTTTTCTCGTGCCTATGGTACAACAACTTTTCGCCGTGCCCCTGGTACACCGCTCAGTAGCACTTTGCCACACACACACTCCTCGTACCTATGGTACGACAACTTTTCTCGTGCCTATGGTACGACAACTTTTCTCGTGCCTATGGTACAACAACCTTTCCCCGTGCCCCTGGTACACTGCGCAGAAACTCTTTGCCACACACACACACCACTCGTGCCTATGGTACGACAACAGGCCCCGGGGACCTACATCGCACCTTGCTCTTGCCTCCCTTACAGCTGAAAAAGGTCCATGCCTGTGCCCTGGCCCTGCTGAAATTCCCTCTCCATTTAGCCGAGGCAGTGAGTCGGCCTCCTGTCTCCCTTTACGGTCGAAAAAGATGTGCTCCTGGGCGCGCTGGCCCTGCTGCTACTCACATCGGGCATGGACCTGGACCTCCAGCAGGCCCCGGGGACCTACATCACACCTTGCTCTTGCCTCCCTTACAGCTGAAAAAGGTCCATGCCTGTGCCCTGGCCCTTCTGAAATTCCCTCTCCATTTAGCCGAGGCAGTGAGTCGGCCTCCTGTCTCCCTTTACGGTCGAAAAAGATGTGCTCCTGGGCGCGCTGGCCCTGCTGCTACTCACATCGGGCATGGACCTGGACCTCCAGCAGGCCCCGGGGACCTACATCACACCTTGCTCTTGCCTCCCTTACAGCTGAAAAAGGTCCATGCTTGTGCCCTGGCCCTTCTGAAATTCCCTCTCCATTTAGCCGAGGCAGAGAGTCGGCCTCCTGTCTCCTTTACGGTCGAAAAAGTTGTGCTCCTGGGCGCGCTGGCCCTGCTGCTACTCACATCGGGCATGGACCTGGACCTCCAGCAGGCCCCGGGGACCTACATCACACCTTGCTCTTGCCTCCCTTACAGCTGAAAAAGGTCCATGCCTGTGCCCTGGCCCTGCTGAAATTCCCTCTCCATTTAGCCGAGGCAGTGAGTCGGCCTCCCGTCTCCCTTTACGGTCGAAAAAGATGTGCTCCTGGGCGCACTGGCCCTGCTGCTACTCACATCGGGCATGGACCTGGACCTCCAGCAGGCCCCGGGGACCTACATCACACCTTGCTCTTGCCTCCCTTACAGCTGAAAAGGTCCATGCTTGTGCCCTGGCCCTGCTGAAATTCCCTCTCCATTTAGCCGAGGCAGTGAGTCGGCCTCCTGTCTCCCTTTACGGTCGAAAAAGATGTGCTCCTTGGCGCGCTGGCCCTGCTGCTACTCACATCGGGCATGGACCTGGACCTCCAGCAGGCCCCGGGGACCAACATACTCCTCTGCTCTACTCCCCCACTAGCTTTCCTTCTCCCGCAGTTACCCTCCACCACAAATCCAGCATGGCCCTTGCCCTCCAGCAGGCCCCGAGGACCCACATACTCCTCCGCTCTAATCCCCCATGAGCTTTCCTTC
>NW_028188592.1:302943-305443 GCF_057382275.1 Copadichromis virginalis
TATGGTACAACAACTTTCCTCCGTGCCCCTGGTACGACAGCTTTTCTCGTGCCTATGGTACAACAACTTTTCTCGTGCCTATGGTACAACAACTTTTCGCCGTGCCCCTGGTACACCGCTCAGTAGCACTTTGCCACACACACACTCCTCGTACCTATGGTACGACAACTTTTCTCGTGCCTATGGTACGACAACTTTTCTCGTGCCTATGGTACAACAACTTTTCGCCGTGCCCCTGGTACACCGCTCAGTAGCACTTTGCCACACAAACTCTCCTCGTGCCTATGGTACGACAACTTTTCTCGTGCCTATGGTACAACAACTTTCCTCCGTGCCCCTGGTACGACAGCTTTTCTCGTGCCTATGGTACAACAACTTTTCTCGTGCCTATGGTACAACAACTTTTCGCCGTGCCCCTGGTACACCGCTCAGTAGCACTTTGCCACACACACACACACCACTCGTGCCTATGGTACGACAACTTTTCTCGTGCCTATGGTACGACAACTTTTCTCGTGCCTATGGTACAACAACCTTTCCCCGTGCCCCTGGTACACTGCGCAGAAACTCTTTGCCACACACACACACACCACTCGTGCCTATGGTACGACAACAGGCCCCGGGGACCTACATCGCACCTTGCTCTTGCCTCCCTTACAGCTGAAAAAGGTCCATGCCTGTGCCCTGGCCCTGCTGAAATTCCCTCTCCATTTAGCCGAGGCAGTGAGTCGGCCTCCTGTCTCCCTTTACGGTCGAAAAAGATGTGCTCCTGGGCGCACTGGCCCTGCTGCTACTCACATCGGGCATGGACCTGGACCTCCAGCAGGCCCCGGGGACCTACATCACACCTTGCTCTTGCCTCCCTTACAGCTGAAAAAGGTCCATGCCTGTGCCCTGGCCCTGCTGAAATTGCCTCTCCATTTAGCCGAGGCAGTGAGTCGGCCTCCTGTCTCCCTTTACGGTCGAAAAAGATGTGCTCCTGGGCGCACTGGCCCTGCTGCTACTCACATCGGGCATGGACCTGGACCTCCAGCAGGCCCCGGGGACCTACATCACACCTTGCTCTTGCCTCCCTTACAGCTGAAAAGGTCCATGCTTGTGCCCTGGCCCTTCTGAAATTCCCTCTCCATTTAGCCGAGGCAGTGAGTCGGCCTCCTGTCTCCCTTTACGGTCGAAAAAGATGTGCTCCTGGGCGCGCTGGCCCTGCTGCTACTCACATCGGGCATGGACCTGGACCTCCAGCAGGCCCCGGGGACCTACATCACACCTTGCTCTTGCCTCCCTTACAGCTGAAAAGGTCCATGCCTGTGCCCTGGCCCTGCTGAAATTGCCTCTCCATTTAGCCGAGGCAGTGAGTCGGCCTCCTGTCTCCCTTTACGGTCGAAAAAGATGTGCTCCTGGGCGCGCTGGCCCTGCTGCTACTCACATCGGGCATGGACCTGGACCTCCAGCAGGCCCCGGGGACCTACATCGCACATTGCTCTTCCCTCCCTTGCAGCTGAAAAAGGTCCATGCCTGTGCCCTGGCCCTGCTGAAATTCCCTCTCCATTTAGCCGAGGCAGTGAGTCGGCCTCCTGTCTCCCTTTACGGTCGAAAAAGATGTGCTCCTGGGCGCGCTGGCCCTGCTGCTACTCACATCGGGCATGGACCTGGACCTCCAGCAGGCCCCGGGGACCTACATCACACCTTGCTCTTGCCTCCCTTACAGCTGAAAAAGGTCCATGCCTGTGCCCTGGCCCTGCTGAAATTGCCTCTCCATTTAGCCGAGGCAGTGAGTCGGCCTCCTGTCTCCCTTTACGGTCGAAAAAGATGTGCTCCTGGGCGCGCTGGCCCTGCTGCTACTCACATCGGGCATGGACCTGGACCTCCAGCAGGCCCCGGGGACCTACATCACACCTTGCTCTTGCCTCCCTTACAGCTGAAAAAGGTCCATGCCTGTGCCCTGGCCCTGCTGAAATTGCCTCTCCATTTAGCCGAGGCAGTGAGTCGGCCTCCTGTCTCCCTTTACGGTCGAAAAAGATGTGCTCCTGGGCGCGCTGGCCCTGCTGCTACTCACATCGGGCATGGACCTGGACCTCCAGCAGGCCCCGGGGACCTACATCACACCTTGCTCTTGCCTCCCTTACAGCTGAAAAGGTCCATGCTTTTGCCCTGGCCCTTCTGAAATTCCCTCTCCATTTAGCCGAGGCAGTGAGTCGGCCTCCTGTCTCCCTTTACGGTCGAAAAAGATGTGCTCCTGGGCGCGCTGGCCCTGCTGCTACTCACATCGGGCATGGACCTGGACCTCCAGCAGGCCCCGGGGACCAACATACTCCTCTGCTCTACTCCCCCACTAGCTTTCCTTCTCCCGCAGTTACCCTCCACCACAAATCCAGCATGGCCCTTGCCCTCCAGCAGGCCCCGAGGACCCACATACTCCTCCGCTCTAATCCCCCATGAGCTTTCCTTCTCCTGCAGTTACCCTCCACCGCATATCCAGCATGGCCCTTGACCTCCAGCA
>NW_028188592.1:315443-317943 GCF_057382275.1 Copadichromis virginalis
ACCTTGACCTCCAGCAGGCCCCGTGAACCCACATTACCCCCCCCCTCCTCCTGCAGTTACCCTGTACCACGTATCTAGCATGGACCTGGACCTCCAGCAGGCCCCGGGGACCCACACTTAAGCCCCCTCCCACTAACAAAGCAGAACACCACTGGCAAAATCCTCGTGCCCCTGGTACTCCAGAAAGCACATTGAAATGTGCCCCTGGTACACTGCGCAGAAGAACTGCCACACACGCACGCACGCACGCACGCACGCACTGCTTGTGCCTATGGTACGACAACTTTTCCCGTGCCTATGGTACGACAACTTTTCTCGTGCCTATGGTACAACAACTTTCCTCCGTGCCCCTGGTACGACAACTTTTCTCGTGCCTATGGTACAACAACTTTTCTCGTGCCTATGGTACAACAACTTTTCGCCGTGCCCCTGGTACACCGCTCAGTAGCACTTTGCCACACAAACTCTCCTCGTGCCTATGGTACGACAACTTTTCTCGTGCCTATGGTACAACAACTTTCCTCCGTGCCCCTGGTACGACAGCTTTTCTCGTGCCTATGGTACAACAACTTTTCTCGTGCCTATGGTACAACAACTTTTCGCCGTGCCCCTGGTACACCGCTCAGTAGCACTTTGCCACACAAACTCTCCTCGTGCCTATGGTACGACAACTTTTCTCGTGCCTATGGTACAACAACTTTCCTCCGTGCCCCTGGTACGACAGCTTTTCTCGTGCCTATGGTACAACAACTTTTCTCGTGCCTATGGTACAACAACTTTTCGCCGTGCCCCTGGTACACCGCTCAGTAGCACTTTGCCACACAAACTCTCCTCGTGCCTATGGTACAACAACATTTCGCCGTGCCCCTGGTACACCGCTCAGTAGCACTTTGCCACACAAACTCTCCTCGTGCCTATGGTACAACAACTTTTCGCCGTGCCCCTGGTACACCGCTCAGTAGCACTTTGCCACACAAACTCTCCTCGTGCCTATGGTACGACAACTTTTCTCGTGCCTATGGTACGACAACTTTTCTCGTGCCTATGGTACAACAACCTTTCCCCGTGCCCCTGGTACACTGCGCAGAAACTCTTTGCCACACACACACACCACTCGTGCCTATGGTACGACAACAGGCCCCGGGGACCTACATCGCACCTTGCTCTTGCCTCCCTTACAGCTGAAAAAGGTCCATGCCTGTGCCCTGGCCCTGCTGAAATTCCCTCTCCATTTAGCCGAGGCAGTGAGTCGGCCTCCTGTCTCCCTTTACGGCCGAAAAAGATGTGCTCCTGGGCGCGCTGGCCCTGCTGCTACTCACATCGGGCATGGACCTGGACCTCCAGCAGGCCCCGGGGACCTACATCACACCTTGCTCTTGCCTCCCTTACAGCTGAAAAAGGTCCATGCTTGTGCCCTGGCCCTTCTGAAATTCCCTCTCCATTTAGCCGAGGCAGTGAGTCGGCCTCCTGTCTCCTTCACGGTCGAAAAAGATGTGCTCCTGGGCGCGCTGGCCCTGCTGCTACTCACATCGGGCATGGACCTGGACCTCCAGCAGGCCCCGGGGACCTACATCACACCTTGCTCTTGCCTCCCTTACAGCTGAAAAAGGTCCATGCTTGTGCCCTGGCCCTTCTGAAATTCCCTCTCCATTTAGCCGAGGCAGTGAGTCGGCCTCCTGTCTCCCTTTACGGTCGAAAAAGATGTGCTCCTGGGCGCGCTGGCCCTGCTGCTACTCACATCGGGCATGGACCTGGACCTCCAGCAGGCCCCGGGGACCTACATCACACCTTGCTCTTGCCTCCCTTACAGCTGAAAAAGGTCCATGCCTGTGCCCTGGCCCTGCTGAAATTCCCTCTCCATTTAGCCGAGGCAGAGAGTCGGCCTCCTCTCTCCTTTACGGTCGAAAAAGATGTGCTCCTGGGCGCGCTGGCCCTGCTGCTACTCACATCGGGCATGGACCTGGACCTCCAGCAGGCCCCGGGGACCTACATCACACCTTGCTCTTGCCTCCCTTACAGCTGAAAAAGGTCCATGCTTGTGCACTGGCCCTGCTGAAATTCCCTCTCCATTTAGCCGAGGCAGTGAGTCGGCCTCCTGTCTCCCTTTACGGTCGAAAAAGATGTGCTCCTGGGCGCGCTGGCCCTGCTGCTACTCACATCGGGCATGGACCTGGACCTCCAGCAGGCCCCGGGGACCTACATCACACCTTGCTCTTGCCTCCCTTACAGCTGAAAAAGGTCCATGCTTGTGCACTGGCCCTGCTGAAATTCCCTCTCCATTTAGCCGAGGCAGTGAGTCGGCCTCCTGTCTCCCTTTACGGTCGAAAAAGATGTGCTCCTGGGCGCGCTGGCCCTGCTGCTACTCACATCGGGCATGGACCTGGACCTCCAGCAGGCCCCGGGGACCTACATCACACCTTGCTCTTGCCTCCCTTACAGCTGAAAAAGGTCCATGCCTGTGCCCTGGCCCTGCTGAAATTCCCTCTCCATTTAGCCGAGG
>NW_028188592.1:327943-333965 GCF_057382275.1 Copadichromis virginalis
CCCCCCTTCCCCCTGCAGTTACCCTGTACCACATGTCTAGCATGGACCTTGACTTCCAGCAGGCCCCGTGGACCCACATTACCCCCCCCCCCCTGCAGTTACCCTGTGCCACATATCTAGCATGGACCTGGACCTCCAGCAGGCCCTGGGGACCCACATACTCCCCTGCTCTACTCCCCCACTAGCTTTCCTTTCTTGCAGTTACGCTCCAGCGCATATCCAGCATGGACCTTGACCTCCAGCAGGCCCCGTGAACCCACATTACCCCCCCCCCCCCCCCCTCCTGCAGTTAACCCTGTACCACGTATCTAGCATGGACCTGGACCTCCAGCAGGCCCCGGGGACCAACATACTCCTCTGCTCTACTCCCCCACTAGCTTTCCTTCTCCCGCAGTTACCCTCCACCACAAATCCAGCATGGCCCTTGCCCTCCAGCAGGCCCCGAGGACCCACATACTCCTCCGCTCTAATCCCCCATGAGCTTTCCTTCTCCTGCAGTTACCCTCCACCGCATATCCAGCATGGCCCTTGACCTCCAGCATGCCCTGGGGACCCACATACTCCTCTGCTCTACTCCCCCACTAGCTTTCCTTCTCCCGCAGTTACCCTCCACCACAAATCCAGCATGGCCCTTGCCCTCCAGCAGGCCCCGAGGACCCACATACTCCTCCGCTCTAATCCCCCATGAGCTTTCCTTCTCCTGCAGTTACCCTCCACCGCATATCCAGCATGGCCCTTGACCTCCAGCATGCCCCGGGGACGCACATCCTCCCCTGCTCTAGTCCCCCACTAGCTTACCTTTCTTGTAGTTACG
Organism: Copadichromis virginalis; assembly: GCF_057382275.1. Classification (NCBI taxonomy): domain Eukaryota; kingdom Metazoa; phylum Chordata; class Actinopteri; order Cichliformes; family Cichlidae; genus Copadichromis; species Copadichromis virginalis. The sequence goes on from NW_028188592.1 coordinate 328,758, forward strand.
CTCCAGCGCATATCCAGCATGGACCTTGACCTCCAGCAGGCCCCGGGGACGCACATCCTCCCCTGCTCTAATCCCCCACTAGCTTTCCTTCTCCTGCAGTTACCCTCCACCGCATATCCAGCATGGACCTTGACCTCCAGCATTCCCCGTGGACCCACACTTAAGCCCCCTCCCACTGACAAAGCAAAACACCACTGGCAAAATCCTCGTGCCCCTGGTACTCCAGAATGTAAATTCAAACATGCCCCTGGTACACTGCGCAGAAACACTTTGCCACACACACGCACGCACTGCTTGTGCCTATGGTACGACAACTTTTCTCGTACCTATGGTACGACAACTTTTCTCGTGCCTATGGTACAACAATTTTTCTCGTGCCTATGGTACAACAACTTTTTGCCGTGCCCCTGGTACACCGCTCAGTAGCACTTTGCCACACAAACTCTCCTCGTGCCTATGGTACGACAACTTTTCTCGTGCCTATGGTACAACAACTTTCCTCCGTGCCCCTGGTACGACAGCTTTTCTCGTGCCTATGGTACAACAACTTTTCTCGTGCCTATGGTACAACAACTTTTTGCCGTGCCCCTGGTACACCGCTCAGTAGCACTTTGCCACACAAACTCTCCTCGTGCCTATGGTACGACAACTTTTCTCGTGCCTATGGTACAACAACTTTTCTCGTGCCTATGGTACAACAACTTTTCGCCGTGCCCCTGGTACACCGCTCAGTAGCACTTTGCCACACACACACTCCTCGTACCTATGGTACGACAACTTTTCTCGTGCCTATGGTACGACAACTTTTCTCGTGCCTATGGTACAACAACTTTTCGCCGTGCCCCTGGTACACCGCTCAGTAGCACTTTGCCACACAAACTCTCCTCGTACCTATGGTACGACAACTTTTCTCGTGCCTATGGTACAACAACTTTCCTCCGTGCCCCTGGTACGACAGCTTTTCTCGTGCCTATGGTACAACAACTTTTCTCGTGCCTATGGTACAACAACTTTTCGCCGTGCCCCTGGTACACCGCTCAGTAGCACTTTGCCACACACACACTCCTCGTACCTATGGTACGACAACTTTTCTCGTGCCTATGGTACGACAACTTTTCTCGTGCCTATGGTACAACAACTTTTCGCCGTGCCCCTGGTACACCGCTCAGTAGCACTTTGCCACACAAACTCTCCTCGTACCTATGGTACGACAACTTTTCTCGTGCCTATGGTACAACAACTTTCCTCCGTGCCCCTGGTACGACAGCTTTTCTCGTGCCTATGGTACAACAACTTTTCTCGTGCCTATGGTACAACAACTTTTCGCCGTGCCCCTGGTACACCGCTCAGTAGCACTTTGCCACACACACACTCCTCGTACCTATGGTACGACAACTTTTCTCGTGCCTATGGTACGACAACTTTTCTCGTGCCTATGGTACAACAACTTTTCGCCGTGCCCCTGGTACACCGCTCAGTAGCACTTTGCCACACAAACTCTCCTCGTGCCTATGGTACGACAACTTTTCTCGTGCCTATGGTACAACAACTTTCCTCCGTGCCCCTGGTACGACAGCTTTTCTCGTGCCTATGGTACAACAACTTTTCTCGTGCCTATGGTACAACAACTTTTCGCCGTGCCCCTGGTACACCGCTCAGTAGCACTTTGCCACACACACACTCCTCGTACCTATGGTACGACAACTTTTCTCGTGCCTATGGTACGACAACTTTTCTCGTGCCTATGGTACAACAACTTTTCGCCGTGCCCCTGGTACACCGCTCAGTAGCACTTTGCCACACAAACTCTCCTCGTGCCTATGGTACGACAACTTTTCTCGTGCCTATGGTACAACAACTTTCCTCCGTGCCCCTGGTATGACAGCTTTTCTCGTGCCTATGGTACAACAACTTTTCTCGTGCCTATGGTACAACAACTTTTCGCCGTGCCCCTGGTACACCGCTCAGTAGCACTTTGCCACACACACACAACACTCGTGCCTATGGTACGACAACTTTTCTCGTGCCTATGGTACGACAACTTTTCTCGTGCCTATGGTACAACAACCTTTCCCCGTGCCCCTGGTACACTGCGCAGAAACTCTTTGCCACACACACACACCACTCGTGCCTATGGTACGACAACAGGCCCCGGGGACCTACATCGCACCTTGCTCTTGCCTCCCTTACAGCTGAAAAAGGTCCATGCCTGTGCCCTGGCCCTGCTGAAATTCCCTCTCCATTTAGCCGAGGCAGTGAGTCGGCCTCCTGTCTCCCTTTACGGTCGAAAAAGATGTGCTCCTGGGCGCGCTGGCCCTGCTGCTACTCACATCGGGCATGGACCTGGACCTCCAGCAGGCCCCGGGGACCTACATCGCACATTGCTCTTCCCTCCCTTGCAGCTGAAAAAGGTCCATGCCTGTGCCCTGGCCCTGCTGAAATTCCCTCTCCATTTAGCCGAGGCAGTGAGTCGGCCTCCTGTCTCCCTTTACGGTCGAAAAAGATGTGCTCCTGGGCGCGCTGGCCCTGCTGCTACTCACATCGGGCATGGACCTGGACCTCCAGCAGGCCCCGGGGACCTACATCGCACCTTGCTCTTGCCTCCCTTACAGCTGAAAAAGGTCCATGCCTGTGCCCTGGCCCTGCTGAAATTCCCTCTCCATTTAGCCGAGGCAGTGAGTCGGCCTCCTGTCTCCCTTTACGGTCGAAAAAGATGTGCTCCTGGGCGCGCTGGCCCTGCTGCTACTCACATCGGGCATGGACCTGGACCTCCAGCAGGCCCCGGGGACCTACATCGCACCTTGCTCTTGCCTCCCTTACAGCTGAAAAAGGTCCATGCCTGTGCCCTGGCCCTGCTGAAATTCCCTCTCCATTTAGCCGAGGCAGTGAGTCGGCCTCCTGTCTCCCTTTACGGTCGAAAAAGATGTGCTCCTGGGCGCGCTGGCCCTGCTGCTACTCACATCGGGCATGGACCTGGACCTCCAGCAGGCCCCGGGGACCTACATCGCACATTGCTCTTCCCTCCCTTGCAGCTGAAAAAGGTCCATGCCTGTGCCCTGGCCCTGCTGAAATTCCCTCTCCATTTAGCCGAGGCAGTGAGTCGGCCTCCTGTCTCCCTTTACGGTCGAAAAAGATGTGCTCCTGGGCGCGCTGGCCCTGCTGCTACTCACATCGGGCATGGACCTGGACCTCCAGCAGGCCCCGGGGACCTACATCGCACATTGCTCTTCCCTCCCTTGCAGCTGAAAAAGGTCCATGCCTGTGCCCTGGCCCTGCTGAAATTCCCTCTCCATTTAGCCGAGGCAGTGAGTCGGCCTCCTGTCTCCCTTTACGGTCGAAAAAGATGTGCTCCTGGGCGCGCTGGCCCTGCTGCTACTCACATCGGGCATGGACCTGGACCTCCAGCAGGCCCCGGGGACCTACATCGCACATTGCTCTTCCCTCCCTTGCAGCTGAAAAAGGTCCATGCCTGTGCCCTGGCCCTGCTGAAATTCCCTCTCCATTTAGCCGAGGCAGTGAGTCGGCCTCCTGTCTCCCTTTACGGTCGAAAAAGATGTGCTCCTGGGCGCGCTGGCCCTGCTGCTACTCACATCGGGCATGGACCTGGACCTCCAGCAGGCCCCGGGGACCTACATCGCACATTGCTCTTCCCTCCCTTGCAGCTGAAAAAGGTCCATGCCTGTGCCCTGGCCCTGCTGAAATTCCCTCTCCATTTAGCCGAGGCAGTGAGTCGGCCTCCTGTCTCCCTTTACGGTCGAAAAAGATGTGCTCCTGGGCGCGCTGGCCCTGCTGCTACTCACATCGGGCATGGACCTGGACCTCCAGCAGGCCCCGGGGACCTACATCGCACATTGCTCTTCCCTCCCTTGCAGCTGAAAAAGGTCCATGCCTGTGCCCTGGCCCTGCTGAAATTCCCTCTCCATTTAGCCGAGGCAGTGAGTCGGCCTCCTGTCTCCCTTTACGGTCGAAAAAGATGTGCTCCTGGGCGCGCTGGCCCTGCTGCTACTCACATCGGGCATGGACCTGGACCTCCAGCAGGCCCCGGGGACCAACATACTCCTCTGCTCTACTCCCCCACTAGCTTTCCTTCTCCCGCAGTTACCCTCCACCACAAATCCAGCATGGCCCTTGCCCTCCAGCAGGCCCCGAGGACGCACATCCTCCTCCGCTCTAATCCCCCATGAGCTTTCCTTCTCCTGCAGTTACCCTCCACCGCATATCCAGCATGGACCTTGACCTCCAGCATTCCCCGTGGACCCACACTTAAGCCCCCTCCCACTGACAAAGCAAAACACCACTGGCAAAATCCTCGTGCCCCTGGTACTCCAGAATGTAAATTCAAACATGCCCCTGGTACACTGCGCAGAAACACTTTGCCACACACATGCACACACTGCTTGTGCCTATGCTACGATAACTTTTCTCGTGCCTATGGTACGACAACTTTTCTCCGTGCCCCTGGTACACCGCTCAGAAACACTTTGCCACACACACACTCCTCGTGCCTATGGTACGACAACTTTTCTCCGTGCCCCTGGTACACCGCTCAGAAACACTAAGCCACACACACACACACTCCTCGTGCCTATGGTACGACACATTTTCTCGTGCCCCTGGTACACCGCTCAGAAACACTTTGCCACACACACACACACACTCCTCGTGCCTATGGTACGACAACTTTTCTCGTGCCTATGGTACGACGACTTTTCTCCGTGCCCCTGGTACACTGCGCAGAAAAACCTTGCCACACACAGACACACACACTGCTCGTGCCTATGGTACGACACATTTTCTTCGTGCCCCTGGTACACCGCTCAGAAACACTTTGCCACACACACACTCCTCGTGCCTATGGTAGGACAACTTTTCTCCGTGCCCCTGGTACACGGCCCACACTCGGCCACGCTTGCTTGTCCACACACTCCCCGCGCACTGCCCCTGGTACTCCAGCAGAGTAGACGCCCGCTGTTGTGGCTGTGGCGGGCCCACGTGCCGATGGTACTCCACGCCAGAGCGGGGAGAGATGGAGCGGCTGGGGCCCGACGCCCCGGGGCCAGCAGTCGACCGGCTGGTCGACAAAAGCTTGGATCGAGGGCTGACTTTCAATAGATCGCAGCGATTAGCTGCTCTGCTACGCACAAGACCCTGACCCAGAATCAGGTCGTTTACAAGTTATTTAGCACCAGGTTCTCCACAAACATGAGT
>NW_028188593.1:17500-25000 GCF_057382275.1 Copadichromis virginalis
GGGCTTAAGTGTGGGTCCACGGGGCATGCTGGAGGTCAAGGTCCATGCTGGATATGCGCTGGAGGGTAACTGCAGGAGAAGGAAAGCTAGTGGGGGATTAGAGCAGGGGAGGATGTGCGTCCCCGGGGCCTGCTGGAGGTCAAGGTCCATGCTGGATATGCGCTGGAGCGTAACTACAAGAAAGGTAAGCTAGTGGGGGACTAGAGCAGGGGAGGATGTGCGTCCCCGGGGCATGCTGGAGGTCAAGGGCCATGCTGGATATGCGGTGGAGGGTAACTGCAGGAGAAGGAAAGCTCATGGGGGATTAGAGCGGAGGAGTATGTGGGTCCTCGGGGCCTGCTGGAGGGCAAGGGCCATGCTGGATTTGTGGTGGAGGGTAACTGCGGGAGAAGGAAAGCTAGTGGGGGAGTAGAGCAGAGGAGTATGTTGGTCCCTGGGGCCTGCTGGAGGTCCAGGTCCATGCCCGATGTGAGTAGCAGCAGGGCCAGCGCGCCCAGGAGCACATCTTTTTCGACCGTGAAGGAGACAGGAGGCCGACTCACTGCCTCGGCTAAATGGAGAGGGAATTTCAGAAGGGCCAGGGCACAAGCATGGACCTTTTTCAGCTGTAAGGGAGGCAAGAGCAAGGTGTGATGTAGGTCCCCGGGGCCTGCTGGAGGTCCAGGTCCATGCCCGATGTGAGTAGCAGCAGGGCCAGCGCGCCCAGGAGCACATCTTTTTCGACCGTAAAGGAGAGAGGAGGCCGACTCTCTGCCTCGGCTAAATGGAGAGGGAATTTCAGAAGGGCCAGGGCACAAGCATGGACCTTTTTCAGCTGTAAGGGAGGCAAGAGCAAGGTGTGATGTAGGTCCCCGGGGCCTGCTGGAGGTCCAGGTCCATGCCCGATGTGAGTAGCAGCAGGGCCAGCGCGCCCAGGAGCACATCTTTTTCGACCGTAAAGGGAGACAGGAGGCCGACTCACTGCCTCGGCTAAATGGAGAGGGAATTTCAGAAGGGCCAGGGCACAAGCATGGACCTTTTTCAGCTGTAAGGGAGGCAAGAGCAAGGTGTGATGTAGGTCCCCGGGGCCTGCTGGAGGTCCAGGTCCATGCCCGATGTGAGTAGCAGCAGGGCCAGCGCGCCCAGGAGCACATCTTTTTCGACCGTAAAGGGAGACAGGAGGCCGACTCACTGCCTCGGCTAAATGGAGAGGGAATTTCAGCAGGGCCAGGGCACAGGCATGGACCTTTTTCAGCTGTAAGGGAGGCAAGAGCAAGGTGTGATGTAGGTCCCCGGGGCCTGCTGGAGGTCCAGGTCCATGCCCGATGTGAGTAGCAGCAGGGCCAGCGCGCCCAGGAGCACATCTTTTTCGACCGTAAAGGGAGACAGGAGGCCGACTCACTGCCTCGGCTAAATGGAGAGGGAATTTCAGCAGGGCCAGTGCACAAGCATGGACCTTTTTCAGCTGTAAGGGAGGCAAGAGCAAGGTGTGATGTAGGTCCCCGGGGCCTGCTGGAGGTCCAGGTCCATGCCCGATGTGAGTAGCAGCAGGGCCAGCGCGCCCAGGAGCACATCTTTTTCGACCGTAAAGGGAGACAGGAGGCCGACTCACTGCCTCGGCTAAATGGAGAGGGAATTTCAGCAGGGCCAGTGCACAAGCATGGACCTTTTTCAGCTGTAAGGGAGGCAAGAGCAAGGTGTGATGTAGGTCCCCGGGGCCTGCTGGAGGTCCAGGTCCATGCCCGATGTGAGTAGCAGCAGGGCCAGCGCGCCCAGGAGCACATCTTTTTCGACCGTAAAGGAGAGAGGAGGCCGACTCTCTGCCTCGGCTAAATGGAGAGGGAATTTCAGCAGGGCCAGGGCACAGGCATGGACCTTTTTCAGCTGTAAGGGAGGCAAGAGCAAGGTGTGATGTAGGTCCCCGGGGCCTGCTGGAGGTCCAGGTCCATGCCCGATGTGAGTAGCAGCAGGGCCAGCGCGCCCAGGAGCACATCTTTTTCGACCGTAAAGGGAGACAGGAGGCCGACTCACTGCCTCGGCTAAATGGAGAGGGAATTTCAGAAGGGCCAGGGCACAAGCATGGACCTTTTTCAGCTGTAAGGGAGGCAAGAGCAAGGTGTGATGTAGGTCCCCGGGGCCTGCTGGAGGTCCAGGTCCATGCCCGATGTGAGTAGCAGCAGGGCCAGCGCGCCCAGGAGCACATCTTTTTCGACCGTGAAGGAGACAGGAGGCCGACTCACTGCCTCGGCTAAATGGAGAGGGAATTTCAGAAGGGCCAGGGCACAAGCATGGACCTTTTTCAGCTGTAAGGGAGGCAAGAGCAAGGTGTGATGTAGGTCCCCGGGGCCTGCTGGAGGTCCAGGTCCATGCCCGATGTGAGTAGCAGCAGGGCCAGCGCGCCCAGGAGCACATCTTTTTCGGCCGTAAAGGGAGACAGGAGGCCGACTCACTGCCTCGGCTAAATGGAGAGGGAATTTCAGCAGGGCCAGGGCACAGGCATGGACCTTTTTCAGCTGTAAGGGAGGCAAGAGCAAGGTGCGATGTAGGTCCCCGGGGCCTGTTGTCGTACCATAGGCACGAGTGGTGTGTGTGTGTGGCAAAGAGTTTCTGCGCAGTGTACCAGGGGCACGGGGAAAGGTTGTTGTACCATAGGCACGAGAAAAGTTGTCGTACCATAGGCACGAGAAAAGTTGTCGTACCATAGGCACGAGGAGAGTTTGTGTGGCAAAGTGCTACTGAGCGGTGTACCAGGGGCACGGCGAAAAGTTGTTGTACCATAGGCACGAGGAGAGTTTGTGTGGCAAAGTGCTACTGAGCGGTGTACCAGGGGCACGGCGAAATGTTGTTGTACCATAGGCACGAGGAGAGTTTGTGTGGCAAAGTGCTACTGAGCGGTGTACCAGGGGCACGGCGAAAAGTTGTTGTACCATAGGCACGAGAAAAGTTGTTGTACCATAGGCACGAGAAAAGCTGTCGTACCAGGGGCACGGAGGAAAGTTGTTGTACCATAGGCACGAGAAAAGTTGTCGTACCATAGGCACGAGGAGAGTTTGTGTGGCAAAGTGCTACTGAGCGGTGTACCAGGGGCACGGCGAAAAGTTGTTGTACCATAGGCACGAGAAAAGTTGTTGTACCATAGGCACGAGAAAAGCTGTCGTACCAGGGGCACGGAGGAAAGTTGTTGTACCATAGGCACGAGAAAAGTTGTCGTACCATAGGCACGAGGAGAGTTTGTGTGGCAAAGTGCTACTGAGCGGTGTACCAGGGGCACGGCGAAAAGTTGTTGTACCATAGGCACGAGAAAAGTTGTTGTACCATAGGCACGAGAAAAGTTGTCGTACCAGGGGCACGGAGGAAAGTTGTTGTACCATAGGCACGAGAAAAGTTGTCGTACCATAGGCACGGGAAAAGTTGTCGTACCATAGGCACAAGCAGTGCGTGCGTGCGTGCGTGCGTGCGTGTGTGGCAGTTCTTCTGCGCAGTGTACCAGGGGCACATTTCAATGTGCTTTCTGGAGTACCAGGGGCACGAGGATTTTGCCAGTGGTGTTCTGCTTTGTTAGTGGGAGGGGGCTTAAGTGTGGGTCCCCGGGGCCTGCTGGAGGTCCAGGTCCATGCTAGATACGTGGTACAGGGTAACTGCAGGAGGAGGGGGGGGGTAATGTGGGTTCACGGGGCCTGCTGGAGGTCAAGGTCCATGCTGGATATGCGTTGGAGCGTAACTGCAAGAAAGGAAAGCTAGTGGGGGAGTAGAGCAGGGGAGTATGTGGGTCCCCAGGGCCTGCTGGAGGTCCAGGTCCATGCTAGATATGTGGCACAGGGTAACTGCAGGGGGGGGGGTAATGTGGGTCCACGGGGCCTGCTGGAGGTCCAGGTCCATGCTAGATATGTGGCACAGGGTAACTGCGGGGGGGGGGGGGGGGGGGGTATTGTGGGTCCACGGGGCCTGCTGGAAGTCAAGGTCCATGCTAGACATGTGGTACAGGGTAACTGCAGGGGGAAGGGGGGGGGGGGTAATGTGGGTCCCCGGGGCCTGCTGGAGGTCCAGGTCCATGCTAGATACGTGGTACAGGGTAACTGCAGGAGGAGGGGGGGGGGGGTAATGTGGGTTCACGGGGCCTGCTGGAGGTCAAGGTCCATGCTGGATATGCGTTGGAGCGTAACTGCAAGAAAGGAAAGCTAGTGGGGGAGTAGAGCAGGGGAGTATGTGGGTCCCCAGGGCCTGCTGGAGGTCCAGGTCCATGCTAGATATGTGGCACAGGGTAACTGCAGGGGGGGGTAATGTGGGTCCACGGGGCCTGCTGGAGGTCCAGGTCCATGCTAGATATGTGGCACAGGGTAACTGCAGGGGGGGGGGGGGGTATTGTGGGTCCACGGGGCCTGCTGGAAGTCAAGGTCCATGCTAGACATGTGGTACAGGGTAACTGCAGGGGGAAGGGGGGGGGGGGTAATGTGGGTCCCCGGGGCCTGCTGGAGGTCCAGGTCCATGCTAGATACGTGGTACAGGGTAACTGCAGGAGGGGGGGGGGGTAATGTGGGTCCACGGGGCATGCTGGAGGTCAAGGTCCATGCTGGATATGCGGTGGAGGGTAACTGCAGGAGAAGGAAAGCTAGTGGGGGATTAGAGCAGGGGAGGATGTGCGTCCCCGGGGCCTGCTGGAGGTCAAGGTCCATGCTGGATATGCGCTGGAGCGTAACTACAAGAAAGGTAAGCTAGTGGGGGACTAGAGCAGGGGAGGATGTGCGTCCCCGGGGCATGCTGGAGGTCAAGGGCCATGCTGGATATGCGGTGGAGGGTAACTGCAGGAGAAGGAAAGCTCATGGGGGATTAGAGCGGAGGAGTATGTGGGTCCTCGGGGCCTGCTGGAGGGCAAGGGCCATGCTGGATTTGTGGTGGAGGGTAACTGCGGGAGAAGGAAAGCTAGTGGGGGAGTAGAGCAGAGGAGTATGTTGGTCCCCGGGGCCTGCTGGAGGTCCAGGTCCATGCCCGATGTGAGTAGCAGCAGGGCCAGCGCGCCAAGGAGCACATCTTTTTCGACCGTAAAGGGAGACAGGAGGCCGACTCACTGCCTCGGCTAAATGGAGAGGGAATTTCAGCAGGGCCAGGGCAAAAGCATGGACCTTTTCAGCTGTAAGGGAGGCAAGAGCAAGGTGTGATGTAGGTCCCCGGGGCCTGCTGGAGGTCCAGGTCCATGCCCGATGTGAGTAGCAGCAGGGCCAGCGCGCCCAGGAGCACATCTTTTTCGACCGTAAAGGGAGACAGGAGGCCGACTCACTGCCTCGGCTAAATGGAGAGGGAATTTCAGAAGGGCCAGGGCACAAGCATGGACCTTTTCAGCTGTAAGGGAGGCAAGAGCAAGGTGTGATGTAGGTCCCCGGGGCCTGCTGGAGGTCCAGGTCCATGCCCGATGTGAGTAGCAGCAGGGCCAGTGCGCCCAGGAGCACATCTTTTTCGACCGTAAAGGGAGACAGGAGGCCGACTCACTGCCTCGGCTAAATGGAGAGGGAATTTCAGCAGGGCCAGGGCAAAAGCATGGACCTTTTCAGCTGTAAGGGAGGCAAGAGCAAGGTGTGATGTAGGTCCCCGGGGCCTGCTGGAGGTCCAGGTCCATGCCCGATGTGAGTAGCAGCAGGGCCAGTGCGCCCAGGAGCACATCTTTTTCGACCGTAAAGGGAGACAGGAGGCCGACTCACTGCCTCGGCTAAATGGAGAGGGAATTTCAGCAGGGCCAGGGCACAGGCATGGACCTTTTTCAGCTGTAAGGGAGGCAAGAGCAAGGTGCGATGTAGGTCCCCGGGGCCTGTTGTCGTACCATAGGCACGAGTGGTGTGTGTGTGTGGCAAAGAGTTTCTGCGCAGTGTACCAGGGGCACGGGGAAAGGTTGTTGTACCATAGGCACGAGAAAAGTTGTCGTACCATAGGCACGAGAAAAGTTGTCGTACCATAGGCACGAGTGTTGTGTGTGTGTGTGGCAAAGTGCTACTGAGCGGTGTACCAGGGGCACGGCGAAAAGTTGTTGTACCATAGGCACGAGAAAAGTTGTTGTACCATAGGCACGAGAAAAGCTGTCGTACCAGGGGCACGGAGGAAAGTTGTCGTACCATAGGCACGAGGAGAGTTTGTGTGGCAAAGTGCTACTGAGCGGTGTACCAGGGGCACGGCGAAAAGTTGTTGTACCATAGGCACGAGAAAAGTTGTCGTACCATAGGCACGAGAAAAGTTGTCATACCATAGGTACGAGGAGTGTGTGTGTGGCAAAGTGCTACTGAGCGGTGTACCAGGGGCACGGCGAAAAGTTGTTGTACCATAGGCACGAGAAAAGTTGTTGTACCATAGGCACGAGAAAAGCTGTCGTACCAGGGGCACGGAGGAAAGTTGTTGTACCATAGGCACGAGAAAAGTTGTCGTACCATAGGCACGAGGAGAGTTTGTGTGGCAAAGTGCTACTGAGCGGTGTACCAGGGGCACGGCGAAAAGTTGTTGTACCATAGGCACGAGAAAAGTTGTTGTACCATAGGCACGAGAAAAGCTGTCGTACCAGGGGCACGGAGGAAAGTTGTTGTACCATAGGCATGAGAAAAGTTGTCGTACCATAGGCACGAGGAGAGTTTGTGTGGCAAAGTGCTACTGAGCGGTGTACCAGGGGCACGGCGAAAAGTTGTTGTACCATAGGCACGAGAAAAGTTGTTGTACCATAGGCACGAGAAAAGCTGTCGTACCAGGGGCACGGAGGAAAGTTGTTGTACCATAGGCACGAGAAAAGTTGTCGTACCATAGGCACGAGGAGAGTTTGTGTGGCAAAGTGCTACTGAGCGGTGTACCAGGGGCACGGCGAAAAGTTGTTGTACCATAGGCACGAGAAAAGTTGTTGTACCATAGGCACGAGAAAAGCTGTCGTACCAGGGGCACGGAGGAAAGTTGTCGTACCATAGGTACAAGCAGTGCGTGCGTGCGTGCGTGCGTGCGTGCGTGCGTGCGTGCGTGCGTGCGTGCGTGCGTGTGTGTGTGTGTGTGTGTGTGGCAGTTCTTCTGCGCAGTGTACCAGGGGCACATTTCAATGTGCTTTCTGGAGTACCAGGGGCACGAGGATTTTGCCAGTGGTGTTCTGCTTTGTTAGTGGGAGGGGGCTTAAGTGTGGGTCCCCGGGGCCTGCTGGAGGTCCAGGTCCATGCTAGATACGTGGTACAGGGTAACTGCAGGAGGGGGGGGGGTAATGTGGGTTCACGGGGCCTGCTGGAGGTCAAGGTCCATGCTGGATATGCGCTGGAGCGTAACTGCAAGAAAGGAAAGCTAGTGGGGGAGTAGAGCAGGGGAGTATGTGGGTCCCCAGGGCCTGCTGGAGGTCCAGGTCCATGCTAGATATGTGGCACAGGGTAACTGCAGGGGGGGGCAATGTGGGTCCACGGGGCCTGCTGGAGGTCCAGGTCCATGCTAGATATGTGGCACAGGGTAACTGCAGGGGGGGGGGGGGGGTATTGTGGGTCCACGGGGCCTGCTGGAAGTCAAGGTCCATGCTAGATA
>NW_028188593.1:43381-45881 GCF_057382275.1 Copadichromis virginalis
GGAGAAAAGTTGTCGTACCATAGGCACGAGAAAAGTTATCGTAGCATAGGCACAAGCAGTGTGTGCGTGTGTGTGGCAAAGTGTTTCTGCGCAGTGTACCAGGGGCATGTTTGAATTTACATTCTGGAGTACCAGGGGCACGAGGATTTTGCCAGTGGTGTTTTGCTTTGTCAGTGGGAGGGGGCTTAAGTGTGGGTCCACGGGGCATGCTGGAGGTCAAGGTCCATGCTGGATATGCGGTGGAGGGTAACTGCAGGAGAAGGAAAGCTAGTGGGGGATTAGAGCAGGGGAGGATGTGCGTCCCCGGGGCCTGCTGGAGGTCAAGGTCCATGCTGGATATGCGCTGGAGCGTAACTACAAGAAAGGTAAGCTAGTGGGGGACTAGAGCAGGGGAGGATGTGCGTCCCCGGGGCATGCTGGAGGTCAAGGGCCATGCTGGATATGCGGTGGAGGGTAACTGCAGGAGAAGGAAAGCTCATGGGGGATTAGAGCGGAGGAGTATGTGGGTCCTCGGGGCCTGCTGGAGGGCAAGGGCCATGCTGGATTTGTGGTGGAGGGTAACTGCGGGAGAAGGAAAGCTAGTGGGGGAGTAGAGCAGAGGAGTATGTTGGTCCCCGGGGCCTGCTGGAGGTCCAGGTCCATGCCCGATGTGAGTAGCAGCAGGGCCAGCGCGCCAAGGAGCACATCTTTTTCGACCGTAAAGGGAGACAGGAGGCCGACTCACTGCCTCGGCTAAATGGAGAGGGAATTTCAGCAGGGCCAGGGCAAAAGCATGGACCTTTTCAGCTGTAAGGGAGGCAAGAGCAAGGTGTGATGTAGGTCCCCGGGGCCTGCTGGAGGTCCAGGTCCATGCCCGATGTGAGTAGCAGCAGGGCCAGCGCGCCCAGGAGCACAACTTTTTCGACCGTAAAGGAGACAGGAGGCCGACTCTCTGCCTCGGCTAAATGGAGAGGGAATTTCAGAAGGGCCAGGGCACAAGCATGGACCTTTTTCAGCTGTAAGGGAGGCAAGAGCAAGGTGTGATGTAGGTCCCCGGGGCCTGCTGGAGGTCCAGGTCCATGCCCGATGTGAGTAGCAGCAGGGCCAGCGCGCCCAGGAGCACATCTTTTTCGACCGTAAAGGGAGACAGGAGGCCGACTCACTGCCTCGGCTAAATGGAGAGGGAATTTCAGAAGGGCCAGGGCACAAGCATGGACCTTTTTCAGCTGTAAGGGAGGCAAGAGCAAGGTGTGATGTAGGTCCCCGGGGCCTGCTGGAGGTCCAGGTCCATGCCCGATGTGAGTAGCAGCAGGGCCAGCGCGCCCAGGAGCACATCTTTTTCGACCGTAAAGGGAGACAGGAGGCCGACTCACTGCCTCGGCTAAATGGAGAGGGAATTTCAGAAGGGCCAGGGCACAAGCATGGACCTTTTTCAGCTGTAAGGGAGGCAAGAGCAAGGTGTGATGTAGGTCCCCGGGGCCTGCTGGAGGTCCAGGTCCATGCCCGATGTGAGTAGCAGCAGGGCCAGCGCGCCCAGGAGCACATCTTTTTCGACCGTAAAGGGAGACAGGAGGCCGACTCACTGCCTCGGCTAAATGGAGAGGGAATTTCAGAAGGGCCAGGGCACAAGCATGGACCTTTTCAGCTGTAAGGGAGGCAAGAGCAAGGTGTGATGTAGGTCCCCGGGGCCTGCTGGAGGTCCAGGTCCATGCCCGATGTGAGTAGCAGCAGGGCCAGTGCGCCCAGGAGCACATCTTTTTCGACCGTAAAGGGAGACAGGAGGCCGACTCACTGCCTCGGCTAAATGGAGAGGGAATTTCAGCAGGGCCAGGGCACAGGCATGGACCTTTTTCAGCTGTAAGGGAGGCAAGAGCAAGGTGTGATGTAGGTCCCCGGGGCCTGCTGGAGGTCCAGGTCCATGCCCGATGTGAGTAGCAGCAGGGCCAGTGCGCCCAGGAGCACATCTTTTTCGACCGTAAAGGGAGACAGGAGGCCGACTCACTGCCTCGGCTAAATGGAGAGGGAATTTCAGCAGGGCCAGGGCACAGGCATGGACCTTTTTCAGCTGTAAGGGAGGCAAGAGCAAGGTGCGATGTAGGTCCCCGGGGCCTGTTGTCGTACCATAGGCACGAGTGGTGTGTGTGTGTGGCAAAGAGTTTCTGCGCAGTGTACCAGGGGCACGGGGAAAGGTTGTTGTACCATAGGCACGAGAAAAGCTGTCGTACCAGGGGCACGGAGGAAAGTTGTCGTACCATAGGCACGAGGAGAGTTTGTGTGGCAAAGTGCTACTGAGCGGTGTACCAGGGGCACGGCGAAAAGTTGTTGTACCATAGGCACGAGAAAAGTTGTCGTACCATAGGCACGAGAAAAGTTGTCATACCATAGGTACGAGGAGTGTGTGTGTGGCAAAGTGCTACTGAGCGGTGTACCAGGGGCACGGCGAAAAGTTGTTGTACCATAGGCACGAGAAAAGTTGTTGTACCATAGGCACGAGAAAAGCTGTCGTACCAGGGGCACGGAG